>NC_066582.1:476764172-477041796 GCF_024323335.1 Lathyrus oleraceus | reverse complement strand
CGATTACACCCTGATTTGGTATGCTAACCCGTTTGTTGAATTTTGCAAAGGTTCATATGTCCCAGGAAGAGATTGCCGTTAGGTCTTCCACTTTATTTGTGGGATACCCTTGTGGAGACTCACCCTAAATTGCTTAATTAATTTTAATGTGTTAATTTTAATGTATTAATTTTAATGTATTAATTTTAATGTATTGATTTTAGTATGGACTTAATTACTTAATTGACTTTAAAATATGATCTTCAAATAAGTGATCTTGGACCTCTCTTTGCTGCCTTACGGTATTACGGTATAACGGTCATGTCCCGCGAATGTGGGGGATACACTTAGCAGTGGCCCTTCGATTAAATCATCATAAAATAAAATCATAGTCCCTCGGATGTTGCCTTCGAAAATACGATTTTGTCCCTCGATGACCCTTCGGTGTAGCCTACGGTTAAATGATGATTGTCCCTTCGAATGCTAAGGTATCCTTACAACTGTTGCCTTCAATGACCTATCGATGACCCTTAAACATCCAAAGGGTAAATTACTTACTTCTCAATAGTAAGGACAGTTTTACCCTCATAAGGATAGGAAAAGCCCATAACGACCTTAGGAAGGTATAACTCTCAATTACTGGATCATAACCTAAAATACTTTTTACACCTCACACATTTCCAAACTATTTTTTTAAACAACTTTCAAAATTAAACGAGATAACCACTTTGTATACATTCATACAAGAATCATTACAAAGTTAAATTCTCTTTTCAAACATTTTTTAAGCAATTCACCAACACTTTTCAGACAAAAATATAAGTGATCCAGTAATTAAGAGCCCATGGATAACCATGGATACAAAGGGTGCTAATACCTTCCCTTTGTATAACGTACCTCCCGAACCCAAAATCTATTGAGGTCTTTCCTGTTCTTTTCCACCTTTCCTTATTGGATAAAAGAAAAGTCGGTGGCGACTCTTGCTAACCGCGACATTGCGATAAAAAGCAAAACACCCCAAGTCAGTTCACCGTATGACAGAACTGGCGACTCTGCTGGGGATGGAAGAGAGGTTACCTTAAAACAAGATCACTTATTTGAATTGTTTGATTTACTTTTAAGGGATTGCTTGGGTATCCTATGCTTGAGTGAAAGATCCTACACCCGGATCTAGTGTACCTTAGGTAAGTAGCAATAGATCATCGCGACTATCCGGCGTATACTGGAATGGTTAAAATGATGGCTACGGTTAATGTGACACTTTGGTTGTCCTGATGGTCCTCATGTTATTTGAGGAAAAATTTGGCTTCCGCGTGGTGTCATCAAAGCATTAACCAGACCTTTAGAACCCTAATTGACTCATCCTGGCCATTAGAAAGTAGTGAGCTAACTGACTTCGGTTCCGACTGGGGCTTGGTTGAGACTCGATACTACACTCCTTGAGATTGGACTTTAGGGAAGCTTCGGTCAACCACTTGGTGTTGCACTGAAGTGGACTTAAAGGAAAGTCAATGATTGGAGATCCTTTTAGAACCCGGTTACTATTCTAGGACAGGTTGAACCAACCAAACTTCAGTGGGGAGGGTACTTACCTATGGAACTCATGCAAGCCTTAAAACCTAGGAATGATGGTTGTGTGACTTGCTTGTGCTTGTTGTTTACTTAACATCATAACATCATAACATCATAACATCATAACATCATGGCATTGTACTAACCATTTCGAGGACTTAGAGATTTAACTTTGCTCTGTTTTGTAAAAAAAAAAAAAAAAAAAAAAAAAAAAAAAAAAGAGTTTCGTTTTTGGTAGTTTATGCAAAGTTAAATTCCAAAAGTCCTTGAAAACATTTCATACATTGCATAGCATAACATTGCATAACAGGTATTCTAAGGGATCAGTGTTCTCACGGTTTTCCTCCAAACAGAAAAATGGACCTCGAACAAATTGTCAAAGATCTCCAGGCTCAGAATGCTCAACTCCAGAAGATAATCTTGAACTTATCCAGGGGGCAGAAGGAACTGAAGGCTCTCTTGCTCGAGAAGAAAAAAGACAAGAAATCTGTGAGGCACGCTAACCCGGGAAGAAGGCAGTTTACGAAGATCAATATGACTTTAGCACAGGCATTGCAGGGTATGCTAAAAGCAAATTTAATTACCCTCAGAGATCCTCCTGCAAAACCCAACACTACTTCTCCTTGTTATAATCCCAATGCCAGGTGTGCATATCACTCCGATAGCCCCGGGCATGATACAAACAATTGTTGGTCGTTGAAGAACAAAATTCAGGATATGATCGACGCTGGAGAATTTGAATCTGATCCGCCTGAGACTCCTAATGTCATCACTGCTCCTCTGCCTAATCAAGACGAGACTGTCAATGCTGTGGAAGATACTGATAACGATTGCGACCTGGATAGCTGGATTTTCCCAACAATTGGTGACAGACTCAATAATTGGAAGGCTGAAGACACTATCCTGATTTCCTTTAGTCAGGAGTAATTGTTATTGCTATGTTAGTGTTTCAAAGCATTGTGTCTATGCCCGGGGCACAATAGCTAATTTTTCAAGGGTTTTGTCATTTTCATAAGCATATTCATATTCAATAAATCAATGGACCTTTTGCATCCAAATATTGCGCTCTTTATCTTTCCTGTCATTTTTCAAACAAGCTATGTTTTCTTGCACACACTCACGTAACAATTTGCCGATCCATATCCACCCTGGATCCTGTTGGTAATGACTCTGCTACTGTTCATTATGACTTTGAAAATCCGATCTACCAAGCCGAGGATGGAAGTGAGGAAGATTGTGAAGTCCCTGGAGAACTTGCCCGACTACTGCAAGAAGAAAAGACTATACAGCCGCATGAGGAATCAATTGAAATTGTAAATCTGGGTACTGAAATAAACAAGAAAGAAGTCAGAGGTTTCTTGGGGCACTCGAATTACATTGCCCGATTCATTCCACACTTGACTGCTACCTGCAAACCCATCTTCAAATTACTAAAAAAGAAAAATCAAGAGATGGTATGGAATGATGAATGACAAAATCAAGAAGTATCTCCAAGAACCTCCAATTCTGATGCTGCCAGTTGAAGGAAGACCTCTAATCATGTATTTGGCCGTGTTAGAAAATTCAATAAGGTGTGCTGGGGCAACATGACGAGTCTGGTCGAAAAGAGCATGTCATACACCGCCTTAGCAAAAGGTACCGACTGTGAAACAAGATGCTCACAGCTCGAGAAAGCTTGCTGCGCTTTGGCTTGGGCTGCTCGCCGACTAAGATAGTATATGTTGAATCATACCACTTTATTGATTTCTAAGATGGATCTTATCAAATATACATTCGAGAAACCTGCTGTCTCCTGAAAGAGTTATCACTGATAATGGTATTAAACTGAACTCTGCATGTAGTTCAAAATAAAACACCATAACTCTTCTCCGTACCGGCCAAAAACGAACGGCGTCGTGGAGGCTGCTAACAATATCAAGAATATAACAGTAACATACAAAGACTGGCATGAGATGTTACCTTGTGCTCTTCATGGTTACCGCACTTCGACAGGGGCAACCCCTTTCTCTTTAGTCTATGGAATGGAAGCCGTTTTACCAGTGGAAGTTCAGATTCCCTTTCTAAGAATCATGAAAGAGGCGGGCTTAGATGAAGAGGAACGGATTCAGACTCGACTCGATCAGATAAATTTGATTGAAGAGACTCGCGGCTGTTTGTCATAGGCAGATATATCAGAAACGCATGACCCAGGCATTTAACAAAAGAGTCAAGAGACAGGTGTATCAAATTGGCGACTTGGTGATCAAACGTATCATTCTACCACAAGGTGACCCCAGGGGCAAATGACTCCCACATACGAAGGACCATTTGTAGTCAAGAAGGTATTCTCTGGTGGAGCCAAGATGCTTGCTACAATGGATGACGAAGAGTCCCCGCATCCCGTGAACACGGACATAAAAAAAAAATACTACGCATGTACACCCGGCAAGTCGAAAACCTGAAAAGGCGGCTTGGGCAAAAAAGGGTATCCTGGTGGACTGAAAACCTGAAAAGGCGGTCCAGGCAAAAATTAGGGATTAAAGCGTATGACTATGTCCCGTTCTCGGTCAGCTTCACCCAAATCGAAGGGACTGAACAAGCCAATCACTTTTATCCGACAGCAGGAGATGAGAGGCTTGAAGACATAATGACAGTAGTGGAATTAAAATCAACAGGACTTTTTCCGCATAGCTTTCTCTTTGTTTGCCTGACAATTTCCTCTTACTAGGATTTCTGTCTCCTTGTACTCAAATTGCCTATGTATAGGCCCTCTTTCAAAATCAATACAATTTCATTCCCAAAAAGATGCTTTTGTTTTACTTTCTCTGTTTTGTTTGCGTAAACGTCCATTGATTTAACTTGAATTGATATATGCATTTGAATATGATCAATGTTTACCAAAAATGCATGCCTAAAATGGAAATAGCAATTACTACGAGACTGCAGGACCAAGGAGAAGGCCTAACCACGCTTTCCAATGAGTCCGTTGCTAATTCGATTCCCCGGCAACGCCAATTATTCCCCAGAAGAAGTCGGCACCGCCATACCGAAAGGTCATCTCTTCCATCCCCAGCCAGGCTCTGTTGAGTGTTTCCATCGTCAGATAGAAATCAAGTATCCCCCAGCCGAGACCGGGTCATCAATACCAATGTCTCCGACCAGCAGACTGAGACTTATCTCCCCAGTAGAGTTCCCTGGAAGAACGTTTCAGACGCATGGTGCATTCATTGCATCATTTCACATCACATACCTACATACAACTTTCATTCCGCATCATATGCATTACATCATACAATGCTCTCATTTATTCCAGACGCATAATTCACTCATTACATCATTTCACAGCACCCGCATACATACAACATTTGCATCTCATGCATCATGACATGGCATGAAGCTAACTTTATTTTTCAGGTTAATTATCCTCCTGACACAGTCAAAGCAAAGGTCTATTCAGACGGACATCCTTATCAATTACATTCAGGATTCAACTACATCTTTCAGATATACTCCATGTCACCATTCATTCTGACATCCTCCTAACGATGGCATCTATAAGCCCATCCCCAGTAAACTATTGCAAATACAACATATGCAAATACTATCAGATACAGCCTAACGTACGGTTCACTCTGATTCAGCTCAACATATGACTCTTTCAACTCAGATGCGATCTAACGTACGATCCATTCTAACCTTCAACAACTCAGATGCGATCTAGCGTACGATCCATTCTGACCTTCAACAACTCACATACGGTCTAATGTACGACCAAGTTAGACCTTACATTTCTGAAGCGTAGTCTAGCGTACGACTACCCCTTTCAGCATCAGATTCAGCCTAACGGACGGCTCATTCCAGTCATCAACTACAGTCTAATGTACGACCAAGTTAGACCTCCAGTCATCAAATACAGTCTAATGTACGACCAAGTTAGACCTTCAAGTCCTCAGATTCTGCTCAGTGACAGTCTAATGCACGACCAAGTTAGACCTTCAAGTCCTCAAATTCTGCTCAGTGACAGTCTAATGTACGACCAAGTTAGACCTTCCAGTCATCAAATACAGTCTAATGTACGACCAAGTTAGACCTTCAAGTCAAATTCTGCAAATACAGTCTAATGTACGACCAAGTTAGACCAGATTCTGCTCAGTGACAGTCTAATGTACGACCAAGTTAGACCGTCAAGTCCTCGGATTCTGCCCAGATACAGTCTAATGTACGACCAAGTTAGACCAGATTCTGCTCAGTGACAGTCTAATGTACGACCAAGTTAGACCGTCAAGTCCTCGGATTCTGCCCAGATACAGTCTAATGTACGACCAAGTTAGACCAAGTTAGACCTTCATCTGCTCAGGTGCTACCTTCGGACAGGTACATTCCTGAATGGTAGTCTGGTATACGACTACTCCCTTGCTCAGGTGCTACCTTCGGACAGGTACATTCCTGAATGGTAGTCTGGTATACGGCTACTCCCTTGCTCAGGTGCTACCTTCGGACAGGTACATTCCTGAATGGTAGTCTGGTATACGGCTACTCCCTTGCTCAGGTGCTACCTTCGGACAGGTACATTCCTGAATGGTAGTCTGGTATACGGCTACTCCCTTGCTCAGGTGCTACCTTCGGACAGGTACATTCCTGAATGGTAGTCTGGTATACGGCTACTCCCTTGCTCAGGTGCTACCTTCGGACAGGTACATTCCTGAATGGTAGTCTGGTATACGACTACTCCCTTGCTCAGGTGCTACCTTCGGACATGTACATTCCTGAATGGTAGTCTGGTATACGGCTACTCCCTTGCTCAGGTGCTACCTTCGGACAGGTACATTCCTGAATGGTAGTCTGGTATACGACTACTCCCTTGCTCAGGTGCTACCTTCGGACAGGTACATTCCTGAATGGTAGTCTGGTATACGACTACTCCCTTGCTCAGGTGCTACCTTCGGACAGGTACATTCCTGAATGGTAGTCTGGTATACGGCTACTCCCTTGCTCAGGTGCTACCTTCGGACAGATACATTCCTGAATGGTAGTCTAGTATACGGCTACTCCCTTGCTCAGGTGCTACCTTCGGACAGGTACATTCCTGAATGGTAGTCTAGTATACGGCTACTCCCTTGCTCAGATGCTACCTTCGGACAGGTACATTTCTGAATGGTAGTCTAGTATACGACTACTCCCTTGCTCAGGTGCTACCTTCGGACAGGTACATTCCTGAATGGTAGTCTGGTATACGGCTACTCCCTTGCTCAGGTGCTACCTTCGGACAGGTACATTCCTGAATGGTAGTCTGGTATACGGCTACTCCCTTGCTCAGGTGCTACCTTCGGACAGGTACATTCCTGAATGGTAGTCTGGTATACGGCTACTCCCTTGCTCAGGTGCTACCTTCGGACAGGTACATTCCTGAATGGTAGTCTAGTATACGGCTACTCCCTTGCTCAGGTGCTACCTTCGGACAGGTACATTCCTGAATGGTAGTCTAGTATACGGCTACTCCCTCCTCAGATGCTACCTTCGGACAGGTACATTTCTGAATGGTAGTCTAGTATACGACTACTCCCTTACTCAGATGCTACCTTCGGACAGGTACATTTCTGAATGGTAGTCTAGTATACGACTACTCCCTTTAAAGCAGATTCAGCCTAACGGACGACTCATTCTGTTGCTCAGATGCTACCTTCGGACAGGTACATTTCTGAATGGTAGTCTAGTATACGACTACTCCCTTTAAAGCAGATTCAGCCTAACGGACGGCTCATTCTGTTGCTCAGATGCTACCTTCGGACAGGTACATTTCTGAATGGTAGTCTGGTATACGACTACTCCCTCTTCAAGCAGATTCAGCCTAACGGACGGCTCATTCTGCAACTCAGAAACGATCTAGCGTACGATCCGTTCTGATCTTTCATCCCCATCAAAGTCATCCGCCTAACGAACAGCTCACTCTGGTACTCAGATATGGTCCAGTATATGACCCATTCTGATCCCTTATCCCCAACAGTATATAGCATACTCTGACCCCCCAGCGAAGTCAACAGCATGATGGATGATTCACTATCCGGTCTACCGTATGACTCGGTACGACATCCATGTCTTCAGATATCGTCTAATGAACGGTGCACTCTGAAGTTCTCATCATCAAACTCCCTGGATGGCATCTTTAAGCCCATCTCCATCAGGAATAACTCCTGACCAGCAAGTGCAAATTTTTGGGCATTCTAGTGTTCAATAATCTTCCACCTCCAGGCCACGAATGGCGTACATACCATTCTAACCCTCTCGGTTCAAGAATATTGAACAGGGGCAGCTGTCATACCCCAAAATTTGCCCATCAATAGTTCAAGACATTTTTCAGGGGAATTCCGACTCATTTTATGGCACTGATCTTAAAGGGACAAAGGCCCAGCTCACGAATGGCCCAATCCAGAAAATGGCTCAAACTGGCCTGTTCGCTACACGCTCACCTAGCGAACGTTACGTTCGCTACACGCTCGCCTAGCAAAGCAAACGTTCGCTACCAGCTCGCCTAGCGAGGCTGACAGACAACAAAAAATTTCGGGCTTCGTTCTGAGCCCATTAGGTCATGAAAAAGAGCATTATAAATACCAGCACTTCAGTAACGAAAAGGAGGACGAAAAAAGGAGGAAAGGGGAACCCTAGCAAGCAAACCCTAGCGCTCACAGGCGGAAAACCCTAAAGGGAACCCTGAAGGAAAAGCCGGCGGCAGCAAGGTCACTTCCGCTCAATTCGATCCGATCGGCCAACTCAAGGTTACAATTCGATTGCAAACAGGTTTGCATTACTATTATCGCTTTATTTTCTTAATTTGCATGTGATACCGCTTTATATTCTCAACTTGCATGTGATATTATAATTGAATTCATAAACATATTTGAGGTTTTGCATGTGAATTTAAGTGTGCCTGAATATTGTGAATGCTGAACCATGTAATTATGTGTTGAATGCCATAAGCCATGCCGCAGGTTGAAGTCATACTGTTCTGAAATTCAAAACCCGCAGCCGCTCGCTAGCACATCGCTAAGCGAGCATGTAGCGAGTGTTCGCTAGGCCTTCGCTAGGCGAGGCAGAGGCGAACGGGACAGCCATTGATATTTGTTATGTTCTATGCGTAACCTGATCTATTCTATGTTAATTATGCACTGTTTTGCCTGACATTCATGCTGCTGTATTTTCTTTTGCGGTGTAATCCTCGATTGCACCCTGATTTGGTATGCTAACCCGTTTGTTGAATTTTGCAAAGGTTCATATGTCCCAGGAAGAGATTGCCGTTAGGTCTTCCACTTTATTTGTGGGATACCCTTGTGGAGACTCACCCTAAATTGCTTAATTAATTTTAATGTATTAATTTTAATGTATTGATTTTAGTATGGACTTAATTACTTAATTGACTTTAAAATATGACCTTCAAATAAGTGATCTTGGACCTCTCTTTGCTGCCTTACGGTATTACGGTATAACGGTCATGTCCCGCGAATGTGGGGGATACACTTAGCAGTGGCCCTTCGATTAAATCATCATAAAATAAAATCATAGTCCCTCGGATGTTGCCTTCGAAAATACGATTTTGTCCCTCGATGACCCTTCGGTGTAGCCTACGGTTAAATGATGATTGTCCCTTCGAATGCTAAGGTATCCTTACAACTGTTGCCTTCAATGACCTATCGATGACCCTTAAACATCCAAAGGGTAAAATTACTTACTTCTCAATAGTAAGGACAGTTTTACCCTCATAAGGATAGGAAAAGCCCATAACGACCTTAGGAAGGTATAACTCTCAATTACTGGATCATAACCTAAAATACTTTTTACACCTCACACATTTCCAAACTATTTTTTTAAACAACTTTCAAAATTAAACGAGATAACCACTTTGTATACATTCATACAAGAATCATTACAAAGTTAAATTCTCTTTTCAAACATTTTTTAAGCAATTCACCAACACTTTTCAGACAAAAATATAAGTGATCCAGTAATTAAGAGCCCATGGATAACCATGGATACAAAGGGTGCTAATACCTTCCCTTTGTATAACGTACCTCCCGAACCCAAAATCTATTGAGGTCTTTCCTGTTCTTTTCCACCTTTCCTTATTGGATAAAAGAAAAGTCGGTGGCGACTCTTGCTAACCGCGACATTGCGATAAAAAGCAAAACACCCCAAGTCAGTTCACCGTATGACACCTGTCTTTCTATTTTTGTCTTTCATTTTTTTTAAAAATAAATAAAAATGACAATGTTTTTGTTTTTTTTTGTGACTTTTTTGAACTCTTTTTCTAAAATAAAGCATTAAACATGCAGAAGTGATCTTATGGCATCCACTATGAACAAATCTGTTATGGCTCAGTATGATTTCGACAATCCCATCTACCAAGCTGAAGAGGAGAATGATGAAAACAGTGAACTCCCGAAAGAATTGGCTAGATTGTTGAAGCAAGAGGAAAGGGTCATCCAACCTCATCAGGAGGAGTTGGAGATTGTGAATCTGGGTACTGAGGACGCCAGAAGGGATATCAAGATCGGGGCTGCTTTGAAACCAGAGATCAAGAGCAGATTGATCGAGATGCTGAGAGAGTATGTGGATATATTCGCTTGGTCTTATCAAGATATGCCTGGGCTGAATACTGATATTGTGGTTCACAGACTACCTCTCAGAGATGATTGTCCTTCGGTCAAGCAGAAGCTTCGTAGAACGAGTCCTGATATGGCAGTGAAAATCAAGGAAGAGGTTCAGAAGCAGTTCGATGCTGGTTTCTTGTCAGTAACAACTTACCCACCGTGGGTAGCCAACATCGTTCCTGTGCCGAAGAAGGATGGCAAAGTCAGAATGTGTGTCGATTACCGGGATTTGAACAGAGCGAGTCCGAAAGATGATTTCCCATTACCTCACATCGATGTATTGGTGGATAATACGGCTCAATCCTCGGTATTCTCTTTCATGGACGGTTTCTCGGGCTATAATCAGATTAAGATGGCGCCAGAGGACATGGAAAAGACGACATTCATCACACCTTGGGGCACATTCTGCTATAAGGTGATGCCATTTGGGCTGAAGAATGCCGGTGCTACCTATCAAAGGGCAATGACGACTCTCTTTCATGACATGATGCACAAAGAAATTGAAGTGTACGTGGATGATATGATTGCGAAGTCGCAGACAGAAGAGGAGCACCTGGTTAATTTGCAGAAGTTGTTTGACAGATTGGTCAAGTTCAAATTGAGGCTGAATCCAAACAAGTGTACGTTTGGGGTGAGATATGGAAAGCTGTTGGGCTTCATTGTCAGTGAGAAAGGGATTGAGGTTGATCCAGCAAAAGTCAAAGCTATTCAAGAAATGCCTGAACCGAAAACAGAAAAGCAGGTTCGTGGGTTTTTAGGGAGATTGAACTACATTGCAAGGTTCGTATCTCACCTAACTGCCACGTGTGAACCGATATTCAAATTGCTCAGAAAGAATCAAGCAATCAAGTGGAATGATGATTGTTAGAAGGATTTTGACAAGATTAAAGAGTATTTACAGAAACCTCCAATCCTGATCCCTCCAGTTCCAGGGAGGCCATTGATAATGTACCTATCAGTGACCGAGAACTCGATGGGGGTGTGTATTGGGACAGCATGACGAGTCTGGTCGAAAAGATCATGCCATATACTACCTTAGCAAAAAGTTTACCGACTGTGAAATCAAATATTCACAGCTTGAGAAAACTTGCTGTGCTTTGGCCTGGGCTGCTCGCCGACTGAGGCAGTATATGCTGAACCATACTACCTTGTTGATTTCTAAGATGGATCCAGTGAAATACATCTTTGAGAAGCCGACTCTCACCGGACGTGTTTCCCGTTGGCAGATGATTTTAACAGAATATGATATCCAATACACGTCGCAGAAGGCTATCAAGGGTAGTGTTTTGTCAGACTATCTCGCCGAACAACCGATTGACGACTATCAGCCTATGATGTTTGAATTCCCTGATGAAGACATCATGTATCTTAAGATGAAAGATTGCGAAGAACCTCTTGTCGAGGAAGGACCGGATCCTGATGACAAGTGGACATTGATGTTTGATGGGGCTGTCAATGTGAATGGTAATGGTGTTGGTGCAATGCTGATCAATCCTAAAGGTGCTCATATACCTTTTTCTGCCAGATTGACTTTTGATGTCACCAACAATGAAGCTGAATATGAGGCTTGTATCATGGGGATAGAAGAAGCCATTGATCTGAGGATCAAAACTCTTGACATATTTGGAGATTCCGCTCTAGTGATCAATCAGGTCAATGGAGGTTAGAATACAAACCAGCCGCATTTGATTCCGTATAGAGATTACACCAGAAGAATACTGACGTTCTTCAAGAAGGTGAAGTTGTATCATGTCCCCCGGGATGAGAATCAGATGGCTGATGCTTTGGCTACTTTATCGTCCATGATAAAAGTTCATTGGTGGAATCATGTGCCACATGTTGCGGTGAATCGACTCGAGAGGCCTGCGTATGTGTTTGCAGCCGAGTCTGTTGCAATTGATGAGAAGCCGTGGTATTATGATATCAAGAACTTCCTCAAGACTCAGGAGTATCCTGAAGGTGCGTCGAAGAATGACAAGAAAACCCTGAGAAGGCTAGCTGGAAGCTTTTATTTGAATCAGGATGACGTGCTGTATAAGAGGAACTTTGGCATGGTCTTGCTCAGATGCGTGGATAGACACGAAGCAGACATGTTGATGCAGGAAGTGCACGAGGGTTCGTTTGGTACCCATGCTGGTGGTCATGCAATGTCGAAGAAACTGTTGAGAGTCGGTTATTACTGGATGACTATGGAATCCGATTGCTTCAAGTATGCTCGGAAGTGCCATAAGTGCCAGATTTATGCTGATAAAGTGCATGTACCACCAAGCCCATTGAATGTCATGAATTCGCCTTGGCCGTTTGCCATGTGGGGCATCGACATGATTGGGAAGATTGAGCCTACTGCTTCGAATGGACATCGCTTCATCCTGGTTGTGATTGACTACTTCACCAAGTGGGTGGAAGCAGCTTCCTATGCTAACGTTACCAAACAAGTGGTTGCCCGGTTCATCAAGAAAGAAATCATCTGTCGTTATGGAGTCCCTAAGAGAATCATCACTAACAATGGTTCAAATCTCAACAACAAGATGATGAAAAAGCTTTGCAGAGATTTTAAGATCGAACATCACAATTCTTCTCCTTACAGACCGAAGATGAACGGTGCTGTAGAGGCGGCAAACAAGAATATCAAGAAGATTGTGCAGAAGATGGTCGTTACGTACAAGGATTGGCATGAGATGCTGCCTTTCGCTTTGCATGGATACCGTACCTCAGTACGTACGTCGACCGGGGCAACCCCGTACTCCCTTGTGTATGGTATGGAAGCAGTCCTGCCTGTTGAAGTGGAGATCCCTTCTCTGAGGGTGTTATTGGATGTCAAGCTGGACGAAGCCGAGTGGATTCGTACAAGGTTTAATGAGTTGAGCCTTATCGAAGAGAGACGGCTAGCAGCTGTGTGCCATGGGCAATTATATCAGAGAAGGATGAAGCGAGCCTTTGATCAGAAGGTGCGTCCTCAGACATTTCAGACTGGTGATTTAGTTCTGAAGAGGATCCTTCCTCCCGGTACAGATAACAGGGGCAAGTGGACTCCTAATTATGAAGGTCCATATGTTGTGAAGAAGGTCTTCTCCGGTGGAGCCTTGATGCTTACAACTATGGATGGTGAAGATTTTTCGTCCCCTGTTAACTCAGATGTAGTCAAAAAATACTTCGCATAAATTGACCCGCTGGACAAAAAGAATAAAAGAGTCCAGGCAGAAAAAGGGCATCCCGGCGAACCAAAAAACAGAAGGAAAAGGTTCGGGCAAAAATTAGGGATAAAATGAAAAGAATTTGTACACCCGGTAAGTTGAAAACCCGCGAGGGCGGCTTAGGCAAAAATGGGTATCCCGGTGGATTGAAAACCCGAAAGGGCGATCCAACCAAAAGAGGGATTAAAGCGAAGACTACAGTCTGAGTTATTTGTACTTCATCGCGCTTCATTCGGCTGCCATCTCGGAAGATGTAATCGGTCCAGTCATTCTTCTCAGAAAGCAAGGAAGTTGGGAGGAAAACTGATGATCTGTGAGTTATAACAGAATTGGGAAATAGTGGATGCCGTATTCACATTGCCATTAGGATAGTATCTTTTCCTTTTGTGCGCAATTTCCTCTTTTTAGGAATTGCTTCCCAATGTATTTGCCTTTTCAGGCACGTTTTCAATCAATAAAAGTCGTTATTCAGATAAATAGCTCTCTTGTTTTTATTTTTACTGTTTTGTTTGCAAAAACGTCCGAATTTCTGATAAACATTGCATATAATGAAACATGAAGGCTTAACAATAACTTGCAGAAGGATAAAACATTTGAAAATCATTTTGAATGTTGAGGATACTTGAGTGTATCTTGTCCATGTATCCCCCGGGGCATTGTGTTTTGCTGTATTGCAGGTCGACATCTGTGAGCTTTTCCCCAGCAGGTCCTTCTCAGAGCGAGTTTGATATCCGTCAGAGTTGTGTTCCCCCGCAGAGGTGTCTGTGGATGGTACCTTCTTTCCTCAGCAGATTTAAAGATGGCCTATCCTCGGCAGGCCGGTGCTTGCAGATTTCCTCAGCTAAGATCCCCGCTGAGTACCTGGTAGATGTTGTCCCTCAGGAGGGTTTCCCCAGCGGAGTTTGTCATGAAGATGTTGTTTCCCAGCAGTCGGGTTTGTGATGTTGGTATCCCCAGCATGGCCGTGAGTGCTTCTCCCCAGCAGGGTTATGGAAATTTATCTCCAGCGTGATAGGATGTGTTGTCATCCCCACCAGAGTTGTTCTCCTCATCAGGAAGGTGTGGGTTTTTCCTCAGCAAGTCCCCGAGTGGAGCGGGTTTTAATGAAATATTTCTCCAGTAGAATTATCCCACCAGTGGATTGGGCGAGTTCCCGTAGCAGAGTTGCATCCCCAACTGAGTTTATTCCAACTTGTGGATTGTGTGGGTCGTCCCCAGTGGAGTAGCAGTTATTCCCCGTAGCAGAGTGTGGCTTACTTGAGGTTTGGTGGAATCTTCTCCAGCGAAGTCGCTTTATCATTCCCTGGTAAAGATGTCTTGTTACTCCCTGGCGAGTATCCCCGAAGAGTTGCCTGATCTACTTCCCCAGCGGAGTGTTGTTTGCTTCCCGAGCAGAGTCCCCGAGTGGATTTGGGTTGTGAAGGATGTTCCCCAACGGAGTTTATCCTGTTCCCGGCCATAGTATTGTTTTCTCCGGCATGAGTGAGAAGTTGTTGCTTTTTCCGCAAGGCATTCCCTAATAAGAGTCTCCCCGCAGAGTATTCTTCAAGCAGAGTCTCCCCGCGGAGTCGGAGTATCTGATCAGTTTGGCTCCTTAGCCAGTTTTGCATCTTGCATGTAGTATTCATTGCATCCTCAAAAATGCGTAGCATGTCCATTCAAAATGGAGCATTACGCCATAGAAAAATTCAAACATATGCATTCACGTGTTCGAAACCTATCAGACCGTATCCCCGGCAAAGGCGGATTTTTGTTCAACATATGGCGTTCTGGATTAATCCCCACATAGGTTTATTTCCTCATCCATTGGTGAAAGGAAAGCCTGCTTCTCCCCAGTGAGACCCCCCGCAAGTGTTCAGTCTTGCCCTGTCATCTTGTAGATGCCAGTATCCTGTCAGCACCCGCGTGTGTTGTTTCTTTGGTGTCGATAAACACCATCTTTCGGTGATTTCCAGTCATGCGTAGTGTCTGGTCTCCTTTGGTGTCGGTAAACACCATCTTTCGGTGCTTTCCCAGTCATGCGTAGTGTCTGGTCTTCTTTGGTGTCGGTAAACATCATCTTTTGATGTGCGTAACGTCGTCCCTTCCCTAGTGAAGTTTCCTCCTCTCCGTTGGTGTCGATAAACGTCGAGTTTTTCCTATGCGTCCGATGACGTATAGTTGCTTGTTCCCCGCAGATCATTTGGTAATGCCAGATAGTTCCCCTCAGAGTTTCCTCCTCTCCGTTGGTGTCGATAAACGTCGAGTTTTTCCTATTCGTCCTATGACGTCTAGTTGTACCCTTCCCCATGCGGATTTACCTCTCCGTTGGTTTCGATAAACGTTGAGTTTTTCTCATTCGTCCGATGACGTCAGATTGTATACCCTATTCCCAGTCATTCATTAATGTCTGGTTGATTTCCCAGCCAGAATCCCCAGTAGACGTCCTATTTGGTGTCCGGTTGTGGTCTCCCTTTCGTCCGTTGGCGTCTGGTTGAGTTTTCTCCTTCTCCGTTGGTGTCGATAAACGTTGAGTCTCCCTTTCGTCCGTTGGCGTCTGGTTGAGTTTTCTCCTTCTCCGTTGGTGTCGATAAACGTCGAGCGTCTCCCTTTCGTCCGATGACGTCTGGTCGAGTCTTCCCATTCATCCGATGATGTCTGGCTACCTCTCCGTTGGTCTTGGTAAACGTCGAGTTTTTCCTGGTCGTCCCAGCTGATTCACCTCTCCGTTGGTCTTGGTAAACGTCGAGTTTTTCCTGGTCGTCCCAGCTGATTCACCTCTCCGTTGGTCTTGGTAAACGTCGAGTTTTTCCTGGTCGTCCCAGCTGATTCACCTCTCCGTTGGTCTTGGTAAACGTCGAGTTTTTCCTGGTCGTCCCAGCTGATTCACCTCTCCGTTGATTTCGGTAAACGTCGAGTTTTTCCCATTACGTCCGCTGACGTATGGTTGTATCCTTTCCTGGTTATCCCCAGTAGAGTTGATTTACCTCTCCGTTGGTCTTGGTAAACGTTGAGTTTTTCCTAGTTGTCCGCTGGCATCTAGTTGAGATTTCTGTTCCCATTCATCGTGTGTTGATGTCTAGATGTGGTTGTACCTCTAACGAAGACAAAAACAGAAAAAAGACAAATCCCAGCAGTGTGCAAATTTCTACGGTTCTTGGTATTCAATCCCTGTTTACCCTGAAAGTCTGACAGCCGTTGCTCTCATCCGTTCGGGTTCCCAGTTGATTGAATAGGGGCAGCTGTAGCACCTCAAATTTGCACCCTACCTTGTGTATATTCATTTCATATTAGGTCATAGCATAACATAGGCCACTACATAACATTGCATTGTCCATTTGCCCAAGTGCAAGCTCAGTTGACAAATTAAGTCAAACTGGTCAGGAGAATCAGTCAAACCAGCAAGCATGTGCTATTTTCATTGGAACAAAGCCCTAGGGTTGATTTATCAAGTTCATATGGTCTAAGGATCGTTGTGAAGTGGTTTGGCCAAGGATTGGATGATCAAAGCTCATCAGTCAAGCTGAATCTCTTCAGAAACCCTAGAAAGTCAACTGTGGTCAACTGTGCCTGATTTTATGGATTGGAAGGTGTGAGATGGTTTGAAAGGCCTCATTCATGTCCATATAAGTCTCATTTGACATATCAAAGACCAAGGTTGAAGAATTGGAGGTCAGACAAGAAGTTTCCTAAAATGGCAGGTGACCTGTAATTTCAACTGCCCAAAATGGAAAGTTTTCTCCTCAAAATTACTTCATCATCTAAGCTTCAAATGGAATTTTGTCCAACATGAAAGTTGAAGATCTTGATATCACCATTCCAAAAAGTCCAAGAACTTGAAATTCCCATGTGTGGTTGGCAAGATATGGTCCAATCATTTTTAGAAAATGCCCAAATTCAAAGTGACATAACTTTCACATGGAATGGCCAATTTGGTTGATTTTTCTTTGAGCAAACCAAATTTCATATGATCTTTCATGGTGCATAATCAAATTTCATCAAAAACTCTCATAGCAAAATGCCATTTTTTAAGTGAACACATTTGCATTTTTTAGCATGACATGGTGATTTTGAGAAATACATTGAATTTGCACATGAGACCTCTTCTAACACATTCCAAATGATATTTTTGACTTGTGAGAACTGGTTTTGAGCTGAAAAATGGACTGGTTTTAAAAAGGGCATATTGGACCTAACACATAAAAATGCACATTACACTAATCATCTTAATTTTGCTAATCTTGATTAATTTTGGATTAGGGAGAGGTATAAAGAGTTAATTGTAACTGTTTCTCAAAATCACTAATCATTTTTCTCAGATCAAAACAGAAAATCAGAAAAAACTCTCTCAATTTTCACACTTTTCACATCCACTTTTTTTTTCACATTTCTTCACAATTCATCAAGATTTCCTCCAGTTTTTCGTGCTTTCTTTGGTGATTCTTCATTTGCAGGTGCTGTAGCAGTTCTGTTGAACAAGATCTTGTGAAAAAGTGGAATAACCATGGCCATGGTAATTGCATTTTCTGTATAACAGTTGGAGATTTCTACCAATACAAGCTGCTTCGAGCTAGGATCTTGCTTCCACGTGCTTGTCTACACCTTGCTGCATATCTGTTTTGGAATGTCAAGGCCTGAATTCAACAATTCCATAACTGCACCTCGATTAAGGTACATTAAGTTGCTAATATTGCTTTGCTTTGCTTGATAAGCAATTTGCACTGAGGTATAACATTCTTGTCTCCATGTAGTCTGGAAGAACTGGCCTGTTACTTGGCCAGGCACCTGTCTGAAGTCCTCCTTCAGAGGCAATGTTTGTGATTGTTTACTTTTGTCCCCAAGCAGGTAAAGACCTCTATGAGGCAATGGGCGGATATAAGAGATATGCAATCTATCTCCCGTTATTCTGTTGAGTCGTCCCTCTGCTCACACCACTGTGTTGATGCATTGGGACACAAACCCAAGATCTTGTACAATGTACAGTTGTGTCAGAGTCTTGAGTGTAGAAGGGTTCCCACATTCTGAACCCACGCTCCTTTGTCTGTAGCTCTCCTTGACCAGGGATAAGAGCTGTGAAGTCTTATCTTCACTCTCCTTTCATCAGCTTCACCTTAGCCCCTCAATGGCAAGGTTAAGAGCTAACACTACCCCTGTACAGATGACTTGCTCTTGCAGTCTTACCCTTTGATTGAGCCCCTTTGGTGTGCATATAGTGTGTGCTACTTGTGAACGCTTGATTTACTGCTTGTGTTGAATAGGATAGGCGTGCTTCCTGTGTAAGTTAGCTAGAAACCTTGACTTAGGGACAATTTTGCATGATAACATCTAGGCTCGAGTTAGTCTCCCTAGTTGTGTCTCCCTCTTTTATCTGGTTAGGCTAGTCCTGTGTCCCTTCGTAGGGGAACTATGTCGCCCTGATCCTCATACCAGATGAGGTACGTAGGCAGGAGATGAGCAGATCTCTCCGGGCGCCTGTGTCTTTGTTTTGTGTTGTTGTGTGCTTGGAAGCTGATGTAAGTCCATCGAGTGGCGTTCGGGTTCCAGTGTGGGTTTGCTTGGTTCGGATGCTGATATAAGCCCAGTGATTGGCATTCAGGCTCCATGTTTGCCTCCTTGTGTGTGTTTTTGGTTCGGATGCTGATGTAAGTCCAGTGATTGGCATTCAGGCTCCACGTTTGCCTTTGCCTGTGGTTGTTTGTGTGCGTGCTAGCCGAGCTACAAATGCTCTGATTCTCCTTCGTCCCAAGGAGATACGTATGCATAGGATGCGATATCCTAGCGAGCATGTGTCGTTTCCCCAGTCCGAACTACTTAGACTCTGATGTCTATGCTTGATAGACTAAGTAGGCCCAGGAAGCGATATCCTGCCGAGTCAGTCTTGTTTGTTTCTTGTGTCTCTTTCAGCCAGTATCTGTGTGCGTGTGAGCAGTGTTTTAGCAACCATTTTCTCTTCCTTTTGTGCGTGGATCCCGTCGAGTATGACGGATGCGTAGGGGTGCTAATACCTTCCCTTCGCATAACCGACTCCCGATCCCATTCTCTTTGGTCGCGAGACCATGCTTTTTCCAGGTTTACTCTGAGCGTTTCCTTTCCCTCTTTTGGGATAAATAACGCACGGTGGCGGCTCTGTTGTTCTTGTTTTCCCTCCGGTTTTTCTCGTAATGCGACAGTGGTTACTAGGGTATTTTTAATGTTATCTCATGTATAAGTCGTGCTCCACGTAGGTTGGCTGCAATTACGGCTAGCTTACTAGAATCATTGTGATACTTCATCTTCAAGTGGATTGTTGAAGTCATTGCATCAACCGTTGTTAGGAATGATATTCCAATAATGCCATTATATATGCTTTCACAAGGGATCACAAAGAAGTGAACATCTATAATTCTTTTATTCTTTCATACTCCAAAGGAAACCAATAGATATATACATCCATATGAACGAATAAAGGAATCATTAAACTCTAAGAGATTCTTCCCTTCATAATGCTTCAGATCTATCTTACTTAAGCATAACTTCATAAAGATTTTAAGATACATCAGATTGCACGAGATTTCACTGTCAACGAGGATCACTGATACTACATAATTGGCTATGGTTACATGTATAACTAGATGAAGAGTCGCGTTAGGATTTCCATTCACCTTCTCGTGATCTTGAAACCCTAAGATCTATTTTTCTTCCTCTCACCTTCGATTTATGTTAATTCAAGAGAACTCTGTAGTGAAGGTTTTCTCTCTCCATGTAGTTTTTCATCGATCGCATCTATGACAGATATCCTGTTGGATAAGTGATTCCAAATATAAGATGGGGGGGGGGGGTGAATTATGTTGCATTGAAAACAATGTCCAATTAAAAAATCTTTTGCAAAAGCAATTGTTTAAATCAATTTTGAAAAGATTAAACAACAAAAAGAGATATGAAGACAACATAAATAGACTTTCAATAGAGATTAAGAGAGATAAAGGATAAGAAGAGTGCACCAGATATTTATAGTGGTCCAACCTAAAACCTTGGCCTAAGTCATCTCTCCTAGAACTACTTCTCGAGAGTTCCACCAAATGTGTGAGCTTTTCACACGGTATGTCCACAAACCTTCTTACAATAGACCTTGGAGGTTTACATTGGCTATCCTCTAAATAAAACACAAGATTTTGTACATGACTAATCCTGAACCAAATGAGTGCTTTTATACCAGGCTTAGTTCACGAGCAAAACGGAGATTTTAACGGATAATCTCTTAAACCAAACGAGATATTTTATAACAGGAGAGACTCACGAACCAAACATGAGATTTTAACGAACAAACTCACAAACCAAACATGAGATTTTAACGAACAAACTCACAAACCAAACATGAGATTTTAACGAACAACCTCACAAACCAAACATGAGCTTTTTAACTTTGTATAGCTCAGAACCAAACAAAAAATCTCATAAGAGATATTACAAATTTCCCCACACCAAAACCATAAACCTCACAAGTAAATTTCACTTTCAATGCACTAAGGCAAAAGTGAAGAAGAAATAAAAAGATAGAAGATAATGGATAGTGAGAAAGAGTATTCAAAATACTTTTTTTGGTGTGAATAAGATGAGAAATGAGACCTCTATTTATAGGACAACCGTGGCTTAAAAATGGAAAGCATCAATGGGCTTTTTTAATGCTCATAGTTGATTGTGTATATCATATAATCGATTATATGGCTAAAATTTGGAAGGCGAGTTTTCATATTTCCTCCCTTTAACAACTCGAAAGATTCAAGATCCATTGCTTGATACATCCATAATTCAACAATTCATTTGGGACTTAACTTCTTTAATCTGACGAGGATTAATAAGGCTTATTGATAGATACCACCATCAACGAGATTGCTTGATTGAGATCATCAGGGATTCCACCAAATGCCACTTGACATTAAATGTCGTCCTCCAAAGATGACATCTGACCTCTTGATCTCCTGACACAACAACTTGATCATCACATCAGATGAAGACTTCATCTCATTGTGTTTTCATCATCAAAACCAAATATGTCAATAGATTGTTACAATTATTATACATGCAATATGTGGTAAATATTGACTGGAGGATTCCAAGATGCTTTTGGAAACAATATTTGCATAAATTTCTCCATCTCATCAAGACTGTTACATCAATCAAGGCTTCAGATCAAAAGATATCTGATTGTGAAAATTTGCAGGAATTCAAATTAAAATTCTCGCGGAAGATGCCACTGTTCTATTCAAAAACTAGAAATGTTGATGAACTGACGACGTGGACTCTCACTGCGGCGGTGCAAGTCTCTGATCCGGAAGCGCGATGGTTGATATGCAATATTAGTATTTCAACATTCAAGTCAATTAATAACTTTAAAATAGATAGAGTGAATTATAGTGGAAATCATGCCTTAAGGTTCACACGCATGGATGTATATATGATGGGTGGTTGGAGAAATGTCTTTTTTACTACGAGGATTGAGGGTTATCATCTGATTATCTATAACAATATACAAAGAAAATACTTTGTTTTGGTGTAGCCTATTTTTCTATCATTTTTATCCTTATTTAATAATTTCCTTTGAAATCATTATTAACTTTCTCATAACTTTCTAGTATTAACTTCCACATATTATATTTAGAAAAATTATATTTAAATAAAATATTACTTATATTTCATTGATGCACATTAAAAAAAACGAATAAACTGAAGTGCCTTGAACCTTCATAACCTGGGCTGAGTGGTCTCAACGTGGCAACTAGGCCCTTCATTTATTGGATATTGTGGACGGATGCAAAATAAAAAAGATACCAAAAGAAAAAAACATGACTGCTTACATCTTATCTCAACAAAAGATATAATAAACTATTCATGGTAGCTTAATAATACATGATTAAAAGATGAAATTCAGTGAAATGAGTGTTGGAATTTATTTCTTAATTTTCTAAAATTACCCAAGTAATCTCTCTAAAAAAATTAATAAAAATATAAGTTTATCAAAATAAAAAATAATAAAATAAAAATATTTTTTTATTCATATTTATTTAAATAAATTGGTTATGTATGAATTGTAATTTGACATTTTTAGCTAAACAAACATTCAAAAAATTTAAATATTCATAAAAACATAGTCTAACGTAATTTAATTTGACATTATATTCTATGAATGAGAGTTCACTAGTTGCTAGTTAAGAGGACATATGATTAGTCCAAAACAATTGATTGCCCCCAACTTGGTGTTGCTATTTTCAATCTTTCTTTATGGTTTCTTCATAGTTCACATAATATTAAATTTTCTTTTGCTTAAATTTGTGAGTTTAGGTATGGAGTTTTCATCTCAATTTTGCATCAATTAATCCATTCCGTATGTAACCCGCAATGTTCAATCCTAAAATTTGCATTTTCGATTAATCTATTCGCCTTACAAACTTTAGCCCATTATTTTATTTATTTCGTTTGTTAAAAATAGGAAAGTAGGAACACTTGACGTGTGTGTTGTCATTGATTTCCCTTACTTGAGAGGAATAAGATTCTCTCATGTAAAATATATATGATGAATAATATAAATGATCTAGACAATAAAGTATAAAGATAAAATAGTATTGGAATTTGAAAAAAAAGAAAAATCAGAAGGATTGATTAATGGTTGAGATGTAAAATATGAGAAGAAGAAAATAATCTATTTTCGAGAATGGGTGAAAAAGCTATTATAAGAAATAAGAAATAAGTTCAATAAAATTAATAAGGTTCGATAGCAAATCTTAAAAATCCATTTTTCCTCCTTAACTCATTTAATGATGACACACCATCATGATTTTTTTTCATGTCTTTTTGTTTTATTAAATATTTTTTGTTAGATCTTTAAACCATTACTTGTAAGTAGAGATGACACCTAAGAGGAGGGTAGATTAGGTACTTTTATCGATTTTCAGTTACTTAAAAATTTGCTTCTAACTTTTTAGTTTGATGATAATTTAGAAAGCAGTAAAGTGTAGAAATGTAAAGAATAAGGCGATGTATCCTAGTTTACCTCACAATTTGATAGTACATTCAGTCCTCTTACGTAGTAAGAGATTTTATTATGCGTTTAGAACTTTGTATAAGTTTATCCTAACCACTATACATAAGTTCCTAACTCAATCAATAAGGACAATCCCCTTATGATCTTTACAAAGTGAAAGAAGAGAACAATCCTCTATTTTTCACTCTCTTGCTTCCAACAATCCTGGATAGCAAGGTATTCACACTAATCTGAATTTTATATAAGAGTTTAGAGTTGGATAATATGTATATCAATTTCAAGAATTGATCTTCTTTATCAAGTGAGCAATTCACAATACGTTATGCAAGTGTTCAAAATTTATAGTGTTGAAACTTTCAAAAATATAATGAAAAGTAATTCAGTAAATTTCACACAAAGATTATGACTCAATGCACTCTTTTTGAAAATGAGAGAAAGAATGTGTTTGAATTGATTTGAAAGAAGCAGGTTTTTAAAATCTGATAAGTATGGTATTTATAGTACATCAATACCTCTTTGAATGTGTATGTAATCATTAAAAGATGTCATGCTTGAGGGATGAAAAAATAAGTTCGTTAAAATCAGATTTTAAACTAAAAAATGTCATTGCTTCAGTGATAACTGTGATTAGAAATGGTGTAACCAACTACACCAGAAGCGATATAAAAAAATTGAAAAATTCATATGTGTAATCGGTGATAAAAAATGGTGTAACCAGTTACACGTGCTTTGAAATTGAAAAATACCTATAAAAATTGAGTTTCCACCAAGTTCTAAAAGTGTCAAAAGAATGTATACATTATGAAATGATCAACAAGATTTTTCTTGAGCACTTGAGTATTAACATAATAAAATTGCTATTTGTACCTCAAAAATATTGATTAGCCATAAAGTCCCAAAGGTAGTCTTTATAAAATTGAATGATATTGAATACTTGATGCTTTAACTTTGACCATGAGGTTTTTTTCAATTCTTTTGCTATGAGCATTTGCTTCATCGAAATCAATAGTTGGAGAAACTTGACTTCACATTACTATTACTATTTTTGATAAAAAGAAAAAAAATTAATATAATTTTATTTATTAACAGTAATGATGACAACGGTATCATAATTTACATGATATATATATATATATATATATATATATATATATATATATATATATATATATATATATATATATATATATATATATATATATATATATATATATATATATATATATATATATATATATATGTGTGTGTGTGTGTGTAATGTACTTTTGTAGATGATAAGACTTTATCTGAGATAGCAATAAATGATTCTCAATGCCCTCTATATAAATTAATATTTTGTCACACATTTACCATTGTCTCTCCATCATCTACATCTTTTAATAAACAAACACAAATTATTTGAAAAATTCAACCGTTTCAAGCAAACCTTTTGAAAAAAATGGAAAGTTTCTCCAACATCAAGTTAATGAAAAGTTTCTCAATATGAAAGTTATAAATACTAGTGACGATGAACACAACACTCAAATAACGAATTTTCTTGCAAGAATGCAATCATATCATATGGAGTTTGACAAACATAGTGTAAGTGATGTTTGTATCTTGTTCAATAGGTCGATTATGTTTGCAAATACAAGTTGCTTACATTTTATTTTTTTTCTCATAATGTTTGCCTGGTCTGTTTGGTTGCATTATTTTCTAACTAATTGCATTTTATAAAATACAGATAATGAAAAAACTGCCTTCATGTTTTGTTAAAGAATTTATAGACCAGATTGTACCATATGTGACTCTTCGGGATTTAAAAGATAATGAACTTGAGGTGCAAGTCATAAAGAAAAAGGGGGATGTTTACGACATAAAGTTTGGTGCTTAGGTTACCTTTAGATATATAGAGAAGAATCTTTTAACTATAAGACTTACAAGTAGGTTTGACGAAGAAATTGAGTATCCTACTTCTATTCCTCCAATTAAACGACATTGGTTAGAAAGCCTCTTGAAGCTAGCTCATCAAGTATTACTTATTTTTCCGCTTCCCTTTTTGGCTATCATGTACCAAAATTGTTTACTTTTAGTTTTACAAAAGTGTTGACGTCCTCCGATGTTAATTCTGGAGTGTTGGTATATTTTTTTATCCTCGATCTTATATTTTTTATTGAAACTTATTAAAATTCTATTTTTTTCCTTTGTGATTTAATATATTTATTTCGTGTTGTATTGACAATAGAGTTTACCTTGGCGTGAATTATGTCAAGCAACTTTATCATCTATTATTTCTGAAGTGCTTTTAGTTGATTATGGTGGCAATTGATTTAATTGTATTTTGAATATTGAGATCAAATAAAAAATGTCATGTAAGATATTTAGAGGGTGGATTAATTTTTTCGCAAACTTTGTCTTTTATCTGAAGGGGTACAGATAAAATTTAGTGTCACTGAGAGCAGTATTAACAAGATTATGAGTGAAATATGAAGATATAATATTAGAGCATTTAATACATTCCTTACTCCTTTGAAAACACACGAATGGACTTTTTTTTAAATAGTATTATTTTACATTTATATTTTTTTAAATTAATATTTTACACTTTATTTTTTATTATGTTAAAAATATATATTATTATTTTTCATAAAATAAAAGTCATTAAATTATTTTTATTTTTTATATGAAAAACACAACTAATATAAAAAGATATATTAGTGTATTCTTTAAAAAAAACACTAAAACACTTAATGTAATTATCTTCTAAGATTATAAAAATTAAAAAAAAAAATTAAAATCTCTCTTTTCCCTTCTCTAAAAAAATCACATAATAAAATACACATGTCTTAAAAGCTTTTTCATCCATTTCTATTTAATAAAATTTCACTTATTTGTGATTTTTAAATTTAATGATCAGATTTAAAAATTATTTTTTCAGTTTTATTACAATAATATTATATATTGATTTAATAGAATTAACATGTGCATATCTTACCTTTTCATTAGTAATTGACATAAAATAATAACTTCATTATTCTCTCTCATATTTCAACTATCAAGCAGTCTTAACTTTCTATTTTTATTTTGAATAAATAATAAATTAATTATGAATAAAATATGGAGATATAGTATTAATGCATTTAATATATTTCATTCTGCCTTGAAAACATATGAATACAATTTGATGTGTTTGCTATATCATTTCATGAGATTTTAATTTACCTTTCTTAATATACAAATATGAGATCAGCAATTATATCTCTTGCACATCATTTAATATTTTGATATGCTATATTATGTCTAGACAAATAGGCATTGTGATCTATCAAAACTACTAATAACTTCTATAGATTCAAGTATACTAATTAGTCCTCCTATATATATAACTGCATTATTTTATAAAATTAATATTTTATATTATTCACTTTAATATTCTATCAAATATATATATATAATATATATATATATATATATATATATATATATATTATATATATATATATATATATATATATATATATATATATATGTGTGTGTGTGTGTGTTTTTAATTATAATACTTATGTATTAATTTGAATTGTATTTATAATATATACAAAATAATTTATATAATTTATATAAAAAACAGAACCAATATAAAAAATTACATTAATATATTTTTAAAAAACTTTACACCTAATAATAACTCAATAAAAGTTTCAAAGAAAATATTACTTTATATTTTATTGTGTTAAAAATATATATTATTACTTTTCATTAAATGAAAGACACTAAATTATTTCAATTTTTATATGAAAAAACAACTAATATGAAAAATTATATTAAGACAACTTTTCCATTTTAATAGTAATTTAGATTCTTAATTTTATATATATATATATATATATATATATATATATATATATATATATATATATATATATATATATATATATATAAAGAGAGAGAGAGAGAGGCAAAATCAAATGAGAGCAATGTGTTAAACTTAGTAACATGATACTTCCAATAACTCTTCACGCATATTTGTATAATAAAAATTCACGGTTAGATTGAAAGTTATTATCATATAGATCATGTCTATATAATTAAATATAATTCGAAAATCATTTGACATGTCAACGAGATACATAAAAACAAACGTCTTACAAAACTTCATGAAAACCGTTAATTTTTATCATTCTCTTTAACATATCAAATGAATTTTTATTGAAGTAAAATTTTATAGGCGTGATCTATGTAATAATAGTTTTCAATCCAACGATGGATTTTGTTGTACAAATATATGATGAAGAGTTATCAGAAGTGTCATGTTAGACACCTTGTTGTCATTTGATAATGACTCATCTCTCTCTCTCTCTCTCTCTCTCTCTCTATATATATATATATATATATATATATATATATATATATATATATATATATATATATATATATATATATATATATATATATTCTTTAATTATTTTGTCTTAATTATAAATTCTAATTAGAAGTTCTTCTCTAATTTGTAGATTTGGTCTTGACTCTAGATCAATTGAAGAGTTATGCTTTGGCTAAAATTGAAATTTTATTGCAAAGCAATAATGAGAGTTTGGAAAATTATCCAAACATTTCTCAGTCGGACATGGCACTGTTACCAGAGAGATAAAATCAATTGATTTACTATGAATTGAACTATGATAGACAATCTTTAGCTGAGGAGAATCGTAAATTAATGTCAACAATGACAACTAAACTGAGGGGAATATATGATAGTATCATGACAAGGGTCGAAGAAAATAGGTTTGGTCTTTTTTTCTTTATGGTTATGGAGGAACTGGAAAGACTTACAGTTGGAGAGCAATGTTTGCATCATTAAGGTCGAAAGGTGAGATTGTCCTAATAGTAGCATCAAGTGGGGTAGCTGCATTGCTAATTCTTGGTGGAAGAACCTCACCCTCGAGGTTCAGAATCCCATTGAATATTGATGAATATTCGACATGTGAAATAACTCCAAAAGTCCCTTTAGCTGATTTAATACGTCTTGAAAAGCTAATCATATGGGATGAAACACCTATGATGCACAAACATTATTTTGAAGTTGTTGATCATACTTTGAAGGATATATTGAGAGCAAAAAATATTCCATTTGGTGGAAAGATAGTTGTGTTGAGTGGAGATTTTCATCACATTCTTCCTATTATACATAAAGGAATAAGACAAGAAGTTGTTCATTATACTATAAATTCTTCTCCTCTTTGGAGTTTTTGTGAAGTACTTACATTGAACACTAACATGAGACTTCTAATTAAAGGGACAAATTTAGACGTCGAAGAGATAAAGAGTTTTTTAGAGTCAATTTTGGGAATTGGTGATAGAAGTTTCGGAGACGCTAATGATGAAGATATCACAGTCCAGATACCATAAGATTTGTTGATTAGTAGCTTTAGTGATCCACTTTCAGCTATTGTTCAAAGCGCGTATCCAGATCTAATGCATAACATGAGTGATCCATCATTTTTTTAAAGAATAGATTTATATTGGCTCCTTAGAATGCAACTGTGGATGTCATAAATGACTACATGTTAGATCTAATACCTGGAAAAGAAAAAACTTATTTGAATTATGACTCTCCATGTAATGCCATATCATATGTTGACATGTCAGACGATGTGCACACTCCTGAATTTCTAAACACCATTGTTTCTTCTGGGCTCCTAAATCTAAAATTAAGATTGAAAGTCGGAGTCCTAGTCATGCTATTGTGAAATATAGACTCGTCTTTAGGATTGTATAATGGCACCTAATTGATAATTACAAAAATGGAAAGGTATGTGCTTAAAGGAAAAATTATATTTGATAGCAATATTGGTGAGAAATTTTTTATTACAAGGTTATCACTGAATTCTTCAGATAAAAGACTTCCTTTCAAATTTCAGCATTGACAATTTCCATTGATTGTTTCATTCGCTATGACTATCAACAAGAGTCAAGACCAGTCACTCAAACATGTTGGAGTATATCTGACCCAATCAATTTTCTCTCATGCACAATTATATGTTGCACTATGTAGAGTTACTTCAAGAATATGCTTAAAGATACTAATAACTGTCAATAAAGGTGAAGATTCAAATGTAACTGAAAATGTGGTTTAGAAAGAAGTGTTCCAGAATATTCAGAGAAAGCAGATGCTCGAACAAAGACTTCTGAAAGGAAAAGAAAAACTACTCTCACCGGCGCGAAGTTGGTTTTCAGAAATGACAAAAAATCACCAAAAGAACCATGAAATCTTTATATAGAGGAAGTGAACAACGGGTCAGATGAAAAAGAAGATGTAAAGTTAACATGGCCAGATTTACCCTTGAGAATACAAGTGAACTCAAGTGCACTCAAATATCCTAGAGAAGACCATCACACCCTAACCAGCGAGCCTAACGACATATGTTTAAAAATTGATGAAAAGTTTCAATGGTGAGAAGTACATTTAATGCTTTTGTTTCCCACTTCTACTATAACTGGCTCATGGACTTCTCACTTCTCCTTATGGTCAGCTTTAATGATGGGAAGTTAGCATCAACTTCAAAAGATTTCCTGATTGATAAAACACCTGACAAGCCTATGAACAACTATTTTGGACCGACCAAAGGTCCAATGCTGGTAAGACCCAAGTGTTAAGCCTAATGATGCAAAGCTCTTTAAATTTATCCATTAAAAATATATATTATTGATAAGTGTTTGTTTGTAATTATCCAAGTGGGAAAATACGTTTCTGGGGCAGAGGGAAGTTAAGGTCATTAACTGACACATGACTTCCTATATATATATATATATATATATATATATATATATATATATATATATATATATATATATATATATATATATATATATATATATATATATATATATATATATATATATATATATATATATATATATATATATATATATATATATATATATATATATATATATATATATATATATATATATGGCAGGTGAAAGGAATAAGGTACACATTCTCTTTTGAGACTTACATTTTACTCACTTTGGACTTTATAATTGATTTGAGCGTTGAAGTGTTAAGCTTACATATCCATCCCCGCGTTGCCGCATCAGAAATTCACACCATCATATCAAAAATTAATCATCACAAACAAATCACAATTATGGTTTTAGTACAAAGTGCTTATGATAAACACTTACTAGGATGTCAGATAGACACTTACGTGACGTCAGAGTGCTGGTAAGTACCACATCTTTAAGACGTCTGACTACACTTTAAGTTCATTATCTCTTTCCAGAGCCACATGGACCTGACCAATTTCACACTCTTGACAACTCCTTTTGAGAATGATCAATATCATTTTTAGTTCTTAACAATATTAAAATAACATTTAAAATAAATATTGTTGAAGTATTAAACGAACAAACACTTATATTAAAACGTGCAATAATTTAATAGTGATATTTTTCCAAAATTGTGGACATAGAGTGCCCGTTTGTTTCAGTTTTTTTTTTCAATTATTTTTGATAGCGTTACATTTTTTTTTTGTAAATAATTTAGAAAATTTTAGAAAAAATGAAATGAAAAATTAGTTTAAATAGTTATTTAAAAAAATATTATTTTAGTTATTTTACTTTTTTTTATAATATTTTTTTAATATCAAAAAATTACTTAAAGTTGACGTTAGTTTAAATATTTTTTTATAAAATTATTTTCGAGATACATTTTAAAAAATATATATAATTTTGACTATATTTTAATCTTTAATAATCTATATAGAATATCAAAATTAGTCTTTCAATACATAAAATATATATTTTAAAAAAAACTTTTAATAAACATTTTTAAAAATAAAAAGAAAAAACATATTTTAAAACTAAAATAAATGGATTCATTTTTTAATATAATTATATAAATTAAAATATATAAATATATATTATACGGATACACGAAAAAAATGACTATTATATTAATAGGTAGTTACATATATTCATGTGTATTAATATTTGCATATTTTTATTATATCCATTATAATTTTATCTGCTCAATAGATCAAATTGTCATTTCTATTTATCTCATGGTTTATGAATAATTTAATTGATTTCTGTTTTTTAATAGTCTAGTGACCAATATATATTTAAATAAATATTTGCAGAAAAATAAAATACAATGATTCTAATTTAAATCTGAAATTCTATCTAAAATATCATTATAGTCGAACCACTAAACGATAATATAAATGAATAATAAATTTTTTAACAATATGATTAGGTGTTAAATATAGGGAAGATTTTGTGGTTTTTTTCTCTTGTGGGCACGCTAGTTGTTAACTTACTCCTTAAATGTTTTAGATAGGTTTATAGATTGTGGTAAATAATAAAAAGTCTAACATTAGATATTTAAATTTTTAAATACTACCGTCTCAAAATATAATTAGACTACATGCGAATTAAAAAAAAAGTAAGTATATTTTTAAAAATGGTTTTCATAAATAAAAAAGTTTTTAAAAAAATTAACTCATTTTTTATGTATTGAAAGACTAATTTTGATATCCTACAACATAAATAATGATTATTGAAGATTAAAATATAATCAATTTTTTTTTAAGAAGATATATCTAAAAATGATTTTATGAAATTGATTCCTTCTTCTCCTTCTCTCATTCATAGTTTTTCCTTAATTTTTAAAATCATTATCAAGTTTTGAATAAAAAAGTATGTTCTTTTTTATCATATAATTACAATCGATAATGTTATCAAACTACAACATTCAATCGATGAGATTTTTTCAATTTTTCAACTTTATGATTATTGTTATTTATCGAAAGTCCCATTTTTTCGTTAATTGTTAAATTACAATGTTAATGATTTTGATCAGATTTAAAGTTAAAAAAGTAAGATTTTATTTTATTCTTCTTAGAATTGATTTTGTTTTATTTATCGAAAGTCCCAAATTTTAATATTTATATAAATAAATAGTCATTGTATAATTGATGAATCATTCAAGTTTGAAACCATATTCAAGTATCTATATAAGTGCTTAATCTAAATCCAAAAGTGTAATTATAATTAAGCTTTGTGTTGGACTTGTTTAAGATTTTGTACCTAACATGATGGAGTGGATTGACATGTTAGTATTTGATTCTCACTCTATTTTTTCCAATTTGTATTTGCTGAGTCTAAAGCCGCATACAACATGATTATAATCCCTACTCGTCGTCTAATAGGAATTATTATGGTACCAAAAACCTAGAGAGAATCAGGTTAAACATGACAATGTCTTTCCCATACATAGATTGTGATAAGGTGGAGAAGGAATAAGATATATGAGTTTAATACTAAGGGTGTTCAGTGTAATGATGCAAAGAACGAGATGAGTGAAGCATATAAATTCTTAATGCAACTATTTCAATCTAATGACCCTTTTCATCATCATGATCTTAATTTTGAAGAGGTCCGTTAAATTGGATAGGAGTTACATAATATCTTATTGCGACCAATCTTGATTAATGAAGTTAATTGTACCATCTAATAAAGTCTTACAAATCCTCATGTATGGAAAGGTTTCGGCCTATTTTTTAAGAGTTATTGGGACATTTTTGGTAAATATGTGGTATCTTGTTCCTGAGACTTTTAGTATTGACCTGACTGATCTAAAACTAATTAAGACTATGATCATCCCCATTCCAAAGGTCAACTCTCCTTTTACTCAAAAACATTTTTGATCATTAGTATTTGTATTGTGCTTATCAAAACCATCTCTAAAGCTTTGGTTTGTCGTATTTGTCCTCTTTTGGATAAATTCATGATCCCCTTCAAAGAGAACCGTAGACAATGTTATTATTTGACAAGAGGTTGTGCAACATATGCACCAGAAAAAAGAAAAAAAAAAGAGTTGCTTGCTTTTTAAGATTGACTTAGAGAAAGCTTATGACCGGATAGATTAATGGTTTCTCAAACTCACTCTTGAAAACTTTGGTTTTTTTATTAAAATTATTGATCTTATTATGTGTGGTATCACCTCTCCTCTTGTTCAGAAGTGGAATAAAGAAAAATTGCATGTTTTTTTCTTCTAAAATAGGTTTTACAAAATGAGACATGTTGTCACCTTACATCCTCCTCCTTTGTATGGAGAATTCTTATTCAAGAAATGTTAACTTTTAAAAATGGCTACCTATAAAGATCTACAATAACTGTCCTTTTTCTCCGGCCTTGACTTGGATGATGAAAGTTTCTCATTTACAGAGGCTAAAGCCTCACTGGTAAGGTCAGTTCAAATTATTATTAATAATGTTTGTTGGGCTTTAGGCTTAAAGGTAAAGATTCAGAAATCAGATTTATCTTTCTTTTAATGTCCCTAGATCCAATGTTTTGAAGTTTAAATCCATGGTAGAGTTCCAATATACATACAATTTGGGTAATTAACTTGATTTTTATATGCTTACAAGTAGGGTGTAAACTTCTAATTTCAATTGCATTTTAAAGAAAATTAATGGTCGCTTTTTTGGTTGGAATAACAACTTGCTTAGTAGGGCTAGCCGTGTGATTATTGCTAGTAGTGTTATACCAATAATGCATATTTACAATGTGCAAAATCATTGACTTCTTTGTTCTGTGTAATAATATTGATACTACTATTCACAATTTTGTATGATCTGATTGGGTCCCTTTTTGTCATCACTTGTTGTGAATTTTAGAAAGCTAGAAATGAAAAGAAAAAAAATATTTCGGCCAAATAGGAAGCGTACTTGGTTGATTACAAATTATATTTCTAACTTACATGCTTTAATTTTATGAATTTTGAACATTCCTATTATGACGAACACCACAAGGCAAGTAAAGAGGTTGCACCCATTTGATCTTGGATTGAAGTTGAACATAGTTGAAAGCTCTTTTGGAAACGGGGTCCGTGCTAGTTTTGTAGGTCTTTTTCGCAATAATCTTGGCTAGTGGATGCATTATGGAACCTTATTTTGCATGTGAGATTCTTTTAACAAGGACAACATATTTTGTTGAAGTTTTAATGATGACAACTTATTTATGATGACTCCAATGTCTTCTAATAAAGTTAAGCATAAGTGATTAAATGGATAAAGAAGCAAAATAAGTATGAAGGTTTGATGGACTTGACTATCCGATGTTGGCAACCAAATGAAACATAAGCTCAAGTCTTATATCATATAAACTCAAGCAAGTGTCAACAAAAGAAAGCACATGACAAAATTTTGAAGTGTAAAGAAGCCATACCTTAGTTTGCGTGAATATTGTAAAGCAAAAGAGCATTCTTGTAAAAGCACATGGCCAAAACACACACATACACACACACTAAAAAGTTATTTTTAAACTAATTTTTCTCAAATAAAATATTTAAAACATGTCTCGAGGTTATGTCAGATGAATTGAGAGAAGTCATAATTGCTACGGGCAAGATTTTGCATCTTTTAATCGGTTGCAACACTTATCTAATCAATTAGATCAACTCAAAATTAAACTTTAATCGATTATAACAACATCTTAATAATGTACAACGACTATATATTTTTTACTTCCTTTTTAGAACTGATAATCGGTTACCATTGATATTCTAATCGATTAACATTGGGCTTTAATCTATTAGATTGTCTTAAAAGACATTAAAATCAATTCCCTTTTTTAGTCAACCTCTAGTCTATAAATAGTGATTTATTCCCTCATTTCAAATCAATCCAGAAACATGTTTTGACACTTCTCACTCTCTCCATTTCTCTCTAAATTTTTTCTTTACTTTCCCTCACTAATATTTAGCTGAAATGCTTATTTGAGAACGTCCTTTTGCGAGTGAGAAAAATTTGTATTTTTGAAAGGGTAGAATTGTAAAATTCACGAAGAAATTTTTTGTTTATACCATGGTTGAATATTATCTATTTAGGATTTGTTTGGGTTATAATCTAAATTCGTAAAAGCTTTTGGTTTAGGGATTGTGTGATCAAACTCCTGTTTAGGTTCAAGCTCAGCCCGTGATAAAAGTTTGATAGTTCGAGATTAGCTCGTGATGAAATCTCATAGGTTCCTAGTTAGCCCATGATAAAACTAAGATTAGGTTAAATCTTAACCCGTGATAAAAGCTTGGATAAAATTAGAGATTTATTCTGGTATTAAAATCTCCCAGGTTCTTGGTTTGCTAGTGTAAAACCAAAGTTTAAGGCCCGCGAGCTCAGTCCATGATAAAAACTTACAAAAAAATTTAAAAGCTTGAAGACTAACAACTATAAGGTTCTTAAGGAAAGAATACTAATCATTTCGATCTATCGTTTGTGGAAGGAGGACTAACCATTTCAATCCATCTTTTGGGAGAGAAAAGATCCAAACTACAAAATTGTTGAGTCTTGTTGTTTTGGTTGAAAGACAACCAATTTCCTTGTATAAGGGGGTTCGTAAGCATTACCTACTAAAAGCTCTTAAATTTTATTGGATACTCTCAAGATCAATTCTTGGGGAGAAGAATATATCTTTTTTGTTTGGACCAAACCTTTATAATTCCGGATGTTCTTTCTTTCCCTAAACTCTTTAATTTCTGCATTTTACTTTCTACAATATATTTTCTGTGCACAATACTTAAACATTTTGAAAATATTTTTAAACTCTGGTCATAATCCGGAAAAAATCAACTTTTTATGAACCATATAATTCACCCCCTCATGTGTGTGAAGTCATATATCTAACATGCATGACTTCTCTGAGTTATGTGGTCGTGTTTATAATTTTTGAGCTCTACGATATCCTTAAAGGACTCCAATTCTCTTGGTACTTAGGATATCCTATCATCACATTTGAGTCTGATACAAAATCAACTATTGATCTCATCCTAAAAGAGGACAATACTCACCATCTTCATGTTAGTGTTCTTGATTATATTCATATTTATAAGACATCTGTTTGATATTTATGTTGGTTAGATCGTACCTATAAAATATGTTGGCTAGATCGTACCTATAAGAAACATGTTTGGTCTTTGTTGTTCCTTGAGAAAGAAATGAATGTGTTATGCTATATGCAAATGCAATGGATGTATTGAGACAACCTTATCTTACTTTGTCTTCTTTTATACTTTTAGTTAATTATGAGAGTTCAGTTGGTTTGCATTGTTAGAGATTCAAAATTTAAGAATGTTGAGGTAAAAATGATACAAAAATTGCATTTTTTTCATGTAGTCGAAGTGGTAGTAATCCCTGGAAACTCACACACACAATCGTGAGAGCCCGGGTTGATATTTTTCCCGTTAAGCAAGTATTTGAGGAGCAACTTTTAAAAGTCAGTAATTATATAAATTTAGAAGTGATTACAATGAATCCATAAAAAAATTATGATTTAGAAGTGATTACAATGAATCCATAAAAAAATTATGATTAAACTTTAATAGACTTAAATGCACTTTTTATCCTTCTATTTTTTTTTTTAATTTTTTAGTCTCCTTTAAAAAATTAGCTTTTTGCTGCTTCATATTTAACTTTTAAGAAGTTTTTCGAGTCCTCTCCAGATTTGCCTAGTTGCCACTTCATTTTATGACGTGGCACTGACATGATATTGTGTAAGTGGTGCGACGTCATAAGATTTCAGTTACGTCACATTAAAAAAATATAATTTTATATAATTAATAATTAATAAATTAAATAATACTTATTAAATAATAATTGATATTGTGTGTTAATGACTAAATCAATGTATAGTTTAGAAAAATTAATCTTTTGCATCTTGAACACAAACCGCGCATGCATACTTAAATGATTTTATTTGCAATACTTGTCATTCTTCTACTCCTTATGACATCTTAAAATTAATTTCATACAATAATACTTCACCTGCATTTTACTATTTCATTTCCACTCTTAGTATTACTTATGATCCGACTACTTACAAACAAGTCATCTCTCACCCATGTTAGATCCAAGCCTTGAATAATGAAATTCAGGCTCTCATAGACAACAAAACTTAGGTTTATACCCCCCATTCTACTATAAAAAAAAGGTCATTGGATGCAAGTGGGTATATAAAAAACCAAGTTCGATGTTAATGGCTCTATTGAACGTCACAAAGCAAAGTTAATTGCACAAGGTTTCACTAAAGTTGAAGGTATAGACTTCTTTGACACTTTCTCCCAGATTGCTAAACTTGTTACTATAAGACTCATATACGGCCTAAATCTTTCCTCCATGGTGATTTGGATTAGGAGGTTTACATGGCTTTACGCAAAGGCATGCAACCCTCTTACCCAAATAAGGTTTGCAAATGATTGAAATCAATTTAAGGCTTAAAATAATAAAGTGGGCAATGATTTGAAAAGGTTTCAAATAATTTCACGTAATGTGTTGCTTATTATATTATATTTATTCATAAGTGTACCACTTCCTTTACCACATTACTTATATGCGTTGATGATCTCATCATTATAGGTGCGAATTTAGATATCATTTAACACATAAAAAACACATTACAATATCATTTTCACATTAAGGACCTTGGCACATTGAAGTACTTCCTTGGATTCAAGGTAGCAATAAGAAAGTCAGGAATCAACATTAGCTAAAGAAAATATGTCTTGGATATTATGTCATCTACTGGACTGTTAGGTTGCAAACCCGCTACTACTCCAATGTCAAGAGACACCCGCCTACAATCCAACAAAGGAGAACCTCTGACATACATAATTTCTTACATGTGTTTGATTCAGAAATTAATTTACCTACTTAAGACCCGCCCAAACATTGCTTTTGTTGTCCAACAGTTGAGTGAATACATGACCAATCCTACCACAACTCATCACAATGCAGTTATTTGTGTTCTTCATTATTTGAAGAATTCTCCTGCTCAGGGTATGTTTTTTCCCTCATCTTCTATTATGCAACTCAAGGCATTTTCGGATTCAGACTGGGCCATATTTCCCGATACTAGAAGATCTATTAGTGGATACTGTATATTTTTAGGCCACTCTCTTATATCCTGGGAATCCAAGAAACAAGCAATTGTTTCTCGCAGTTCTACGAAGGCAGAATACCACGCAACGACTACAAGAGTTTGTGAAATACAATGGCTTACCAACATTCTGCATGAACTTCGGCCACCTATCATTTAACCTTCTCTTCTCTATTATGACAACGCTTCAGCTCGTTATATCGCAAGCAACTTTTCGTTCCATGAACACACCAAACATATTGACTTGGATTATCATCTTATTAGAGAGAAGCTTCAACATGGTCTTTTCCACCTGTTCCACGTTCCTTCCTCTCAGCCATATTGACTTGTATTACAAACCTAATAAGTTTATTATATTGATTTGTATTTCGCTTCGTTCCATGAACACACCAAACATATTGAGTTGTATTACAAACCTAATAAGTTTATTATATTTATTTATTTTATATTATTGGGTTTGTTATTGTGTTAGTAAATTATTGAGTTTTAAGAGTTTGTTAGACTAAGCCCAAGTGTTATACAGTACTCTTGCAATTCAATTGATTCATTCTGGTCCAAAAGGGTCTCATTCATATCACATTGCAATGCTCCTTTATAGAAAAAGAAGGTGAAAACACTTCTGGTGCATAAATTCAAAATGTCAATGAAGAATCTAAGTTGAAAGCCACTTTTCTACTAATGACAACGTTCAAGTTGAAGCCTCCAAAAATTCAAATCATGCTAAGGTGTCAAACATAATTTTTCATAATTTTGTTTAAGCTTAAACTAATCTTAATACATTAATATAAGTGTGATAATGATTATTTGTGGTTGTAACATGTAATCTAACATATCTAAAAAACTAAAGGTGTGTAACATGTGGTTGCAACATGTGATAATTAAATGTGTGTTTGATGTCCAACAAAATTGTCAAAGATAATTCGAATTTAAAGGAACCAATTTCAATATTTAGAAAATAATCTAAGAGTTTTTCCTTCCCAGCCAAATTAACTATGCATAAAAGAAATTATGATTCTTTTGCTAAATTCAAAGTTAAAAATATTAAAGCCTCCCATTTTTATCATTCAAGCAAGTCTACAAACTACGGAAGGAAATAAAATGAGGCAAAAACAAACATTGAAAGTTGTAATAAGAGGACTACTTTGTCATTTATACCTAATTAGAAACATTTTGTGGCAGTGATTATTTTCCCTCATTGTTTTTCTTGCTAATAGCTTCTTTTTTTCTCACATTGCTTTCCATGTTCATAACAATATTTCTAATCTATGATGTAAATGATGATGAAAATAATAAAACAGTAAATTCTGTTTTCTCTTTGTAATAACTAACTTTAGGAGTTAGTTAGAAGTTGTTGAGAAGAGTTAGTTAGGATCTAACTAATTCCTTTAGCTATATATAGTTGTCCTCAATATTGTAACAATTCAAGATTGAGAATCACTTTTTCATCTTTGATCACATACAACTTTTCTCCAAGCTTTTCTATTCCTTTGGTTATGGAGTTTCAGCTCATTATTGTTGTATGTTCACATGGTATCACAAGCCTGTGATTCTTCTTTCCGCTGCGATTTTTCTCAATCTTCTTCTTTCGATCCAAATTCTGTTTCTTTTCTGCAGTTTCTGCAACTTTATTTGTCTCTCATCATGTCATCTTCAAGCTCTAATAGCAGCGATCATGGTGAATCATCTTCAAGAAACAACAATAAAGGTTATCAAACTGATATCCTAAACCCTTATTTCATGCATCCAAATGAGAATCCTTCTTTGATTCTGGTCACACCATTACTCTCCAATAACAATTATCACTCTTGGTCGCGCTCCATGGCCATGGCTCTTCGTTCTAAGAACAAACTGCATTTCATCAATGGTGTTTTACCACGACCGTCTGATCTTGATCCAAATTCCATCGCTTGGGACAGATGCAACACCATGATCATGTCTTGGATCAAGAATGCTGTAGAAGTTGAAATTGCTCAAAGTATCCTTTGGATGGAAAATGCTGCTGATATGTGGAATGAGCTCAAGGAGCGTTTTTATCAAGGCGATGTTTTTAGAATTTCTGATATCCAAGAAGAAATCTGCACATTGAAACAAGGTGATGCTTCTGTTTCTTCATATTACACAAAACTGAAAATTTTATGGCAAGAACTAGATAATTTCAGACCTATTCCTGCATGTGACTGTGATACTACTTGTCTTGCCATTACCAAGATTCGCGCTTACAAGGCCAGTGATCAAGTAATCCGTTTCTTGAAAGGGCTGAATGATCAATACTCTGCTATTAGGTCACAAATAATGCTTATGGATCCTCTCCCTAGCATTTGCAAAGTATATTCCCTGCTTGTTCAACAAGAAAGACAAGCTAATCTTCCCATTGATGAGTCCAAGATTTTGGTCACTCCATCTTCTGATCAGCATCATCGTGATAATCAGTCTAAATCATATTCCAATATGCGTGGTAGGGGCAGCACTAGAGGAGGCAGATATTCTGGCGGCAGGGGCAGAAATAATCGTGTTTGCATACACTGTGGCATGTCTAATCACACCATTGATACTTGTTTTAAAAAACATGGTTATCCTCCTCATTGGAAGCATGAAGGTGCTATCAATCAATGCAATACTGCATCTGATAGACCTGAAAACACGTCGGGATCTGATATTGAAGCAAGTGCACCAGCATCTCATGGTTTGGCTTTTACACCAGAGCAGCATCAAGCATTGCTAGCCTTACTTCAAGGCTCATCACACTTGCAATCTCATACCATTAACCAGTTAACCTCTCAACCTAATAACCTTGCATCAGGTACTATCTGTACTTTCCCAAATTCATTTCATGCTGCATCATTCATTTTAGATACAGGAGCAACTGATCATGTTTGTTTTACTCGTGAATATTTTCAGTGTCTTAAGCAAATTAAGCCAATTACCCTCAAACTCCCAAATGGCAGTCTTGTTACCACTAATCTTTCAGGCACTGTTCAGTTTAACAGCAACTTTTACATTACTGATGTTCTTTATTTACCCAATTTTGCCTTTAATCTCATTTCTGTCACAAAATTAACCAAATTACTCAATTGTCAACTTGTTTTTGATCATAATTCATGTACTGTACAGGACAAGTTTTCTCTGAAGATGATTGGCACAGCTGAGTTACATGGTGGATTATATTTCTTGACCTCTCCTTCAGTTACATTACCTAAAACACCTCCCATACATTGTATCAATTCTTCTGTTAATAATTCAAATAGTCATTATCCTGAATGTAGCCTATGGCATATCAGATTAGGACATGCTTCTAATTCCAAATTGATTGAACTCAATAAAGATTTTCCTTTCATCAAACCTGTCAATATCAAATTGCCTTGTGATGTATGTTTTTATGCAAAACAGAAAAGACTGCCTTTTTCTCCTAGTTCTCATGCTTCTCAATCCACCTTTGACATATTACATATGGATATTTGGGGTCCATTGGCCATACCATCCATGATGGGCTATAGGTATTTTTTAACTATAGTTGATGATAAGAGCAGATTTACATGGCTGTATCTTATGAGACTAAAATCTGAAACCACCTCTCATGTCAAGTCTTTTGTAGCATTGGTTAAAACTCAATTCAACTGTCATGTCAAGTGCATTAGATCAGATAATGGCAATGAGTTTTTGATGCCTGATTTTTACAATCAATTAGGTATCATTCACCAAACATCTTGTGTGGCTACACCTCAACAAAATGGTATTGTTGAAAGAAAACATCAACATATCTTGGGCATCACTAGAGCCTTTTTATTCCAAGCTCATTTGCCTCCCTTATTTTGGGCTCATGCAGTGAGTTATGCTGTGCATATCATAAATAGACTTCCCACACTTTTCTTAAAACACAAGTCACCCTACCAAATTCTGTACAACACTTTACCAGACATGACCAACCTGAAAGTTTTTGGTTCTTTGTGCTATGCAGCCACTCTAAAATCCAATAGAAAGAAATTAGATTCAAGATCTAGAAAGTGCATTAATCTAGGTCATAAACCTGGTGTAAAAGGACACCTTTTGTTTGATCTGCATAATAAGGAACTGTTTATTTCTAGAGATGTTGTTTTCTTTGAGTCTCACTTTCCATATAAACATAATCCTTCTATGCCTTCATCTGCTGCACACACTACTACACATCTGGATGATTTGTTTGATGATGTGTTTCTGCCCAATCCAGTTCCCAATCCTACATTTAATCATTCAGTTGACAATGGTCATACTGAGAATAATTCTCATTCTGCAGATTTCAATTCCAATGAAACCAACCATCCTACACATTCTCCTACCAATGAAACCAATCATCTTCATTCTGGGAACTGTGAGCCCATACCTGTAAGAAGATCACATAGACAAATTCATCCTCCTAATTACCTAAAAGATTATCATTGTAATCTGCTTCACCATCCTAACTCAGCTGTGGCTTCATCTTCATCCACCTGTAAGTATCCTATTTCATCTGCTATTTTCTATGATTCTTTTTCATCTCCTCATAAACATTACATGTTAAACTTGTCTGCCAATCCTGAACCTACATCTTATGAGCATGCTATTTGTGATGAGAATTGGAGAACTGCTATCAACACTGAGTTGCAGGCTTTGGTTAAAACTAAAACATGGGATCTTGTGCCCTTACCTTCAAACAAGAAAGCCATTGGCTGCAGGTGGGTTTTTAAAGTAAAAATGCATGCTGATGGCACTATTGAGAGATACAAGGCACGACTTGTTGCAAAGGGGTTTACTCAAACTGAAGGATTAGATTATACTGACACTTTCAGTCCAGTTGTTAAAATGACCACTGTTAGAGTTTGCTTAGCTGTTGCTGCTGTTCACAATTGGCCTCTGTTCCAACTTGATGTTAACACAGCCTTCCTCCATGGTGATCTTAATGAGGAAGTTTACATGAAGCCTCCACCTGGTCTCATTTTGTCTACACCAAATCTTGTTTGCAAATTGCAAAGATCTCTTTATGGTCTGAAGCAGGCCAGCAGACAATGGAATACAAAACTCACTGACACCCTTATTGCATCAGGTTATATCCAATCCAAAGCAGATTATTCCCTTTTCACTAAGACTTCCTCTCAAGGTTTCACTATGATTCTGGTTTATGTTGATGATTTAGTAGTTGGAGGCACTGATTCTCATGAAATTTTGCAAATCAAAACTTGTTTGGATGCTAAATTCAGTATCAAAGACTTGGGAATTCTCAAATACTTCCTAGGCTTTGAAGTGGCTCGCAGCACACATGGTATTTCTTTATGTCAAAGAAAATACACTCTTGATTTGATTTCTGATGCTGGTCTTCTTGGTGCCAAACCGTGTTCCACCCCTATGCAACCTCATCTTCAACTCCACAAAACATATGGCACACCTCTCTCTGATCCTACTCCCTACAGAAGGCTTATTGGTCGTTTATTGTATCTCACACATACCAGACCTGAAATTTCATATGCTGTCAGCAAACTAAGTCAATTTCTTGCTGCTCCAACAGATAAACATATGTTAGCTGGTCTACATGTTTTAAAGTACCTCAAAAACAGTCCAGGCCAAGGACTCATTTTCCAATCTAATACATCTCTATGTCTCAAAGGTTTTTCAGATTCAGATTGGGGGGCTTGTCCTGATACACGAAGATCCACTTCTGGTTTTTGTTATTTTCTTGGCACTTCACTCATTAGCTGGAAGAGCAAGAAGCAGCCTGTCATTTCCAGATCTTCATCTGAAGCTGAGTATCGTGCCCTTGCTCAAGCTACTTGTGAAGGGGTTTGGCTTCTCAATATTCTTCATGATTTTCACATCAATCACTCAGTACCTATCATCCTTTACTGTGATAACAAATCTGCCATGCATATAGCTGCCAATCCTGTGTTTCATGAGCGCACCAAACACATAGAGATCGATTGTCATGTTGTACGTGAGAAAGTTTTAGCTGGAGTTGTTCATCTTATGCCGGTTACTTCTAAGGAGCAGGTTGCGGATATCTTTACCAAGTCTCTTCAACCTGGTCCTTTCAATATTCTGCAATCCAAGCTTGGAATGATTGATATTCATTCCAGCTTGAGGGGGGCTGTAAATGATGATGAAAATAATAAAACAGTAAATTCTGTTTTCTCTTTGTAATAACTAACTTTAGGAGTTAGTTAGAAGTTGTTGAGAAGAGTTAGTTAGGATCTAACTAATTCCTTTAGCTATATATAGTTGTCCTCAATATTGTAACAATTCAAGATTGAGAATCACTTTTTCATCTTTGATCACATACAACTTTTCTCCAAGCTTTTCTATTCCTTTGGTTATGGAGTTTCAGCTCATTATTGTTGTATGTTCACATATGAGCTAGTTTGGAAGGTCTACTTCACTTGGTTTAGTCGCTAAGAGTCACGCATCTTGAATGGTGCTATTCATTTTTGGACTCTTTGTGAAACTTATTAAATCACATCGTTTTAAAATAATTCATTCAATTTTTATTCCAATAATGCAACTCTATTTTAGACCCAAAAATCTACCTCATATATAACTACTCATGTTTAAAAAAAAGAAATTATATTATTATTTTAATTCAAAGTTGTGTTGCTAACGTAGTTCCAGCTGAAAAACAACTATTATCTCCAATGGTAAATAATTGTTTTTGAGTGTGCCATACTAGAATAATGTGTTGAAAAATATCCTGTTGGAGATATGTTGGAGATATTCGTAGGGGTGTAAAAAGATATCCGTTATTCATAATCAAATTGTTCAATTTTTAAAAAATCAAACAAAATGTTAAAATAAAAATTTGGATATCCATTTTGTTATCAAAATATAACTACTCATGTTTAAAAAAAAGAAATTATATTATTATTTTAATTCAAAGCTGTGTTGCTAATGTAGTTCCAGCTGAAAAACAACTATTATCTCCGATGGTAAATAATTGTTTTTGAGTGTCCTATGCTAGAATAATGTGTTGAAAAATATCCTGTTGGAGATATTCGTAGGGGTGTGAAAAAAATCCGTTATTCATAACCAAATTGTTTCATTTTTAAAAAACCAAACAAAATGCTAAAATAAAAATTTGGGTATCCATTTTGTTATCCAAATATAAATCATTATCCATTATAAAAATTTGATTTTGTTATTAAATATCCAAATTTTAGTATGGGTTAATTTTTTATATTCGCCTATTTTCATGTTTTATCATAGTATAAATTAATTTTATATTTTAAACTTTTTAAAATTTTATAAAAAAATTATTTTAAAAATAAAATTCAGATTTTTTTTTCTTTTCATGAAAAATATAATATTCGGAATTTTTTTTCAAAAAAATTATATTTGATATTTTTTTTCAAGTAAAATTATTATTTTCTTCTAAATAAAAAAAAAATATTTTTTATCAAAAATATTTTGTAATTGTTTCAGTAAAAAAATTTAGATTTTTTTAAAATAATTTTTTATTGATAACTTTTTTAATTTTCAAAAAGGTTATTTTTTCAAATTTTTAGAATAAAAAAAACTTTTATTTTCAGAAAAAAAAATTTAAAATAGAAATTATTTTTTATTTTCAGAATTGTTTTATTTTCGATTTCCATTTTTTTTAAATAAATTTTTTTCAGTTATTTTTATTTTTTGAAATATTTTTTTTTCAATTTTTCTTTTTAATTTTCAGAATATAATTTTATTATATATATATATATATATATATATATATATATATATATATATATATATATATATATATATATATATTCTTTTTTCTTAATATTTGTTATTTTCTTTTTCTAAAAATAATTGTTTTTTTTTATGTTTTTTAAATTTTAAAAGAAAAAATATTTTAAAACCTCATAAAATTTGTTTATGTTTTTAAATTTAAAAATTAATATTAATTTAAAGAAAATAAAATTTAAAATAAATTAAATTATTTTGATTAAAATCAAAACCATTTAGAACCGGTTTAAATTTTTAAATTGGTTTTTGTGATAAGTGGTTTGGTTTATAAACCATAACCATAACCATGAAAACAGATTGGTTCATATTAAATGGTATCCATGCACACCCCTACTTCATATGCTTATAGGATACCTTGCAGAGAATGTATAAGATTATGGGCCAGTTTGTTTTAGCTTTAAAAAAATGGATTTTTTCTTTTTATTTTTGAAAATGGATTTTAAAAAAATATTTTTCAAAATATTAAAAGTTTTTCTAAATTTGTTTTTTATAAATTAAAAGATTGAATTGTTTATTCTATAACATAAATACACATTATTGAAGATCAAAACATAGTCAAAATCACAATTTTTTCAAAAAATTGTATCTTAAAAATGATTTTTGTGAAAAGCTATTTGAAATAGCTTCAAAATTAAGTGATTTTTTAAAAATTTGATATCCAAAAAAAGTTTCGATAAAATGATAAAATACCTCAAATAACATTTTAAGAATAACTATTCAAACCAATTTTTCATTTGAAACTTTTATGAAAAATTTCATTATAAAATTTTTTTATACTAAAATATGTAACACTATAAAAATCATTTTTAAAAAAAGCCAAAACAAACGGGCCCTATATATATTGGAAATATCTTAATACATCATAAATACTTCTAAGCCACCACACAAAATTATTTAAATATGTATAGTTTCAGTGAATGCATTTTTGGACGCATATATTTATGAATAAACATTGAAGTATTTCGAAGATGAATATCCGAAACAATTTTAAACATTTAATACATCTCACTCAAGTGTCATTTATATTTAAATGGTATCAGAGATGCATCTTTGTGATTATTCTGAAGATACATCTCCAAAATGTATCAGAACAATTGTTTCATGCTATAAATTATTTATATGTGTTCAGATGAAGTATAGCATAGGATCGAAAATAAACAAATAGACATACATAATTGTAGATGAACCAAAAATGTCATACAAAAATAAAATAGCAATATATATAGAAAGTATCGTACAATCGAGATCAATAATGTAGTAAGACCGTCAAAATAAAGTACAAACCACGGTACTACAACAAAATAATAACAAACTACTATTATGTATGTCTGACAACCTCTCATCTACCTCTTTTGCCTCGTCTACCTCCTCGGCCATCAACCCCCCTTGTTCTCCGACGATATCTCTGCTACAACAATGCTCTTTGTGCCTCCGTCATGATGGCATCTAGGACTCGCCTGACATCAGACCCCTCAGGAAAGATACCCTTGTCAATGCTTGCCTGCGCAATCTTCCGTTATGTGACGACACCTAGGTAAGACATCATCCGTATGATCTAGCTGAACATGTTTCCCCTCTAGTATCTCGTGATGAGCTGGTCTCGACAAATCTCCTAGAGCAGCATACACCATGTACGAATGTGGCACCCTGAAGAACCATCTAATGTACTCGTCTACATAACTTCAGTCGCTCTCAGCCATGGTAGCTCGTGCCTCCTCCGATACCAGATGACTCTCGTAATCATGAAACTTCTCCTTTATTTTTCGACGTGTCAAGGCAGGAGGAGCAGAGACAACAGGGTGTCTGGGAATGGTTTAAACATAGTCGAACTGCCGCATGACGCGCTCGGGAAGATGAGGAGTAGTGAGACGAGATTCGCAGGTCAACCATCAAAAGTATAAGACTATCTCGTCAAATGGTTGCGCATGATGATGATCCACATAGTTGTTGAAGTGCATGTTCTCAGCAACCAAACAATTAAGATAGACTTTAAAAGGCTCGATTGTCTGGTTCCTCTGAGCGGGATAAAAACAGTAGCATGTGACATATCCTCAGTATACTCAAGCACACTCGCCAAGCCAGAGATGTGCGGGAAGTGTTGAAGGATTCAAGTCTGAAATAAAAAAGTTTGGAGCACACGAATTTATTAGATTTAATTATTAGATTTAATTCATATTTAAGTTTGTTAGATATTAGATTTAAATATTAGATTTGATTCATATTTAAGTTTGTTAGATATTAGATTTAAATATTAGATTTGATTCATATTTAAGTTTGTTAGAGGCTTATAAATAGGGTGTCAATCATTGTAACTTTTAATCCTTTTTGTAGCCATCATTCTCTGAATAAGAATATTTCCATTCATCATATATTCTACCTTTGCACCAACAATTGGTATCTAGAGCTCCGGTTCAGATTCATTGGGAAACACGGGAAACACGAGTGAACGTGAGGTCTTGTGTGTTTGATTTTGATTCTTAGATTCGTGTTGAATCTTGAACAAAATCTGATCAGAATTTTAATTCTGTGGGTTGGGAAACACTGTGTGAGAAATCTGAGTGTACTGTGCAAGGTAGAAAGATGAACGGAAACGGCAACATGAACACCAAACTTCCAGTATTTAACGGTAAAAACTGGAATCGTTGGATGATCCAAATGTGTGTACTGTTCGGTGCTCAAGATGTTCTAGATCTTGTCACTGATGGTTATGTTCCGGTAGCAGCAGATGCGACGGATGAACAGAAAAACGCGCAGAAGGAAGTAAGGAAGAAGGATCAGAAAGCATTGTTCTTCATTCATCAATGTGTTGATGTAAATGTGTTTGAGAAGATTGCAGATTCAACGACAGCAAAGGCTGCGTGGGACACACTGGTTAGATGTTATGGTGGTGACGCATCAGTGAAGAAGGTGAAGCTTCAGTCCTTGAGAAAGCAATATGAGAATCTCAACATGAAGAATAATGAGAAAGTTTCTGAATACATCTCCAGAGTGATTCTGATCACTAATGAGATGAAAGCGTGTGGAGAAACTCTTTCTGAAGAAACAATCATGGAGAAGGTATTGAGATCCCTTACCTCTCAATTTGATTACATTGTGGTAGCAATAGAACATTCCAAGGATCTGAGCACAATGAGAATTGAAGAGCTGCAGAGCAGTCTAGAAGCGCAAGAGTTGCGTTTGACTGAAAGAACTTCTGAAAGGGAAGTAGAGCAGCAGGCTCTGAAAGCAACTTCTGATAGGAGGTATCAGAAGCAGTCAGAAGCCAGGAGAAGATCTGATGGTGGTCAGAAGTCAGAAAGCTCAACCTCTGATAGACAAAAGAATGCTCAGAAGGGAAAAGAGAAGTATGACAAGAAGAAAATCCAATGTTACTGTTGTAAGAAGTTTGGTCATTTTGCTAGAGACTGTTGGTCAAACAAGGAGAGAAAATCAGAAGAAGCAAATATAGCCAGAAGTTCTGATGACGAATCTGTGCTATTGATGGCCTCTGAATCTGATGATATGGATCTGATAGACTGGTGGTATATGGACACTGGTTGTTCAAATCATCTTACTGGAAACAAGAAATGGCTGGTTGACTTTGACTCTGAAAAGAGGACAAAGATCAGATGTGCTGATGACAAATATCTTAATGCAGAAGGTATGGGAAATGTCAGAGTGACTCTGAACAATGGGAAAACAGCATTGATTCAGAACGTGTGGTATGTACCTGGCATCAGAAGCAATCTGATGAGTGTGGGACAATTAATTGAGAAAGGTTTCTCAGTTACCATGAAGGACAATATTCTGAAGCTGTATGACTGCAATCAGAAGTTGATTATGGAGTCAGAACAGGGAAGGAATAGAACATTCAAGGTGAATGTCAGAACTGCAGACTCAGAATGTCTTAGTGCAACAAGTGCTGAGAAGGAGAGTGAGCTGTGGCACAGAAGATTTGGTCATTTGAATTTCAGAAGCTTAAAACATCTGAATTCAAAGAAGTTGGTACATGGAATTCCTGCAATTAAGAAGCCTGAAAAGTCATGCAAAGTTTGCATGGAAGGAAAACAACCACGATTGCCATTTGCGTCAGAAACTGCTCCAAGAGCAAAACATGCCTTGGGAGTTGTACATTCTGATGTGTGTGGTCCATTTCCAGTAGCATCGATTGGAGGGAATAAATACTTTGTGTTATTTGTTGATGAATTCACAAGAATGACATGGGTATCCCTTATTAAGTTTAAGCACGAGGTGTTTGATGAATTCAAGAAGTTCAGAATGAAGGCTGAGAATCAGAGTGGTCAGAAGTTGAAGATTCTTAGAACTGACGGTGGAGGTGAGTATAACTCCAAAGAGTTCCAGAAGTTCTGTGAGGAGAATGGAATTGAGCATGAGGTTACTGCTCCTTATACCCCTCAACACAATGGTCTTGCTGAAAGAAGAAACCGCACTTTGCTTGATATGGTGAGAAGCATGCTAAAGGAGAAGAAGCTTCCTCAGAAGCTCTGGGGAGAAGCTGTTGCCACTGCAACGTATGTACTCAACCGATGTCCTACGAAGAAGTTGAAGGAAATAGTTCCAATACAGAAGTGGACTGGAGATAAGCAAAGTGTTAGTCATCTGAAGGTGTTTGGTTCTGTTTGCTATAAACATGTTCCAGAAGCCAGAAGACAGAAGCTGGATGATAGAAGCAAAGTGATGATTCTGATAGGGTACCACAGTACAGGTGCATACAAGCTCTATTGTCCAGAAACCAATAAAATTGAATTCAGCAGAGATGTGATTGTGAAGGAATCAGAAGTTTGGAATTGGGAAAAGTCTCAATCTGATTCTGATGTTAGAACCTCCGAAGAAAGGTCAGAGTTCAGAATTTCTGAGGTTGGAGTAAACTCTGACGTTGATTCTGACTCTGATAGTGATCCAGAATCTGATGTTCCAGACTCTGATGTTGCAGACTCTGATGTTTCAGACTCTGATGATCCTGACTCTGATGACCCAGACTCTGATGGTAATCCAGATTCTGGTGGCAATTCAGACTTTGGAAATATGCCAGAACCTTCAGATGGTCAAAATTCTGGAGGAAGTCAACCATCTGAAGGTAGAAACTCTGAAGTTGAAGACTCTGAACAAGTTCAGAGACCACAAAGAGTCAGAAACATCCCTAGAAGATATGCAGAATTTGACATGCTGCAAGACACTGAAGTAGACTCTGAAGGAGAAGTTATTCAGTGTGCCATGTTAGTAGACTCTAAACTCATAAGTACAGAAGAGGCTCTTAAGCAGAAGCTCTGGCTGAAGGCCATGAAAGAAGAACTTGATGCTATAGAGAGGAACAAGACTTGGAAGCTGACAGAACTTCCAAAAGACAAGAAAGTCATCAGCGTCAGATGGGTTTTCAAGCAGAAGTTAAAGCCAGATGGTTCAATTGGCAAACATAAAGCAAGGTTGGTAGCCAGAGGATTTCTACAGAAACCTGGGCTAGATTACTCTGAAGTGTTTGCACCTGTAGCAAGACATGAAACAATCAGAATGGTGATTGCAATAGCTGCTAACAGGAATTGGCCTCTGATGCATTTAGATGTAAAATCTGCATTTCTAAACGGTCCATTAGAAAAAGAAGTTTACGTGTCACAACCTCCTGGATTTGTGAAAAAGAATCAGGAAGGGATGGTGTACAGATTATACAAAGCTCTATATGGATTGAAACAAGCGCCCAGAGCTTGGAATAAGAAGATTGATTCATTTTTCAAGAAGCAAGGCTTTCAGAAATGTGAGATGGAGTACGGTGTCTATGTTCAGCATACTTCTGAAGGAAATATGACTCTGGTATGTTTATATGTTGATGATATACTGCTGACTGGAAGTTCTGAACAGGAGATAGCCAAGTTCAAGAAAGTTCTGATGAATGAATTCGAAATGACTGATCTAGGCAAAATGACATACTTTCTAGGGATGGAATTCAGATACTCTGAGAAAGGTATTATTTTGCATCAGCTCAAGTATGAATTAGAACTTCTGAAGAGATTTGAACTGGAGAATTGTAAGATTGCTGTCACACCTTCTGATACAAATCAGAAACTGGATTCTGACTCTGATGGAAAGGATGTGGACGCTACAACCTTCAAACAGTTGGTTGGTTCTCTGAGGTATTTGTGCAATACCAGACCTGATATTTGCTATTCAGTTGGGATGGTTAGTAGGTTCATGAGTAAACCTAAGTGGTCCCATTACCAAGCTGCAGTCAGGATTCTGATGTATATCAAGGGAACTCTGAAGTATGGAGTATTATTTCCTTCTGGAAGAAAGGATGAGTCAGAACTTCAGAGTTATTCAGATTCTGATTGGTGTGGAGACAGAGTTGACAGAAGAAGTACGTCTGGGTACTTATTCAAATTTCTGGGAGGTCCCATTTCTTGGTGTTCCAAGAAGCAACCTGTTGTGGCGTTGTCAACTTGTGAAGCTGAATATATTGCAGGTGTTGTTACTGCATGCCAAGCTGTGTGGATTCTGAATCTATTGCAGGATCTGAAGATTAAAGTAAACAAACCTCTGAAGCTGATGATTGACAACAAGTCTGCAATCAATCTTGCCAGAAACCCAGTGTTGCATGGGAGAAGCAAGCACATTGAGACCAAGTATCATTTTCTGAGACATCAAGTTCAGAGGGGAGTGTTAGAAGTTGTACACTGCAGCACTCAGAAGCAGTTGGCAGATGTTCTGACGAAAGCTATCAAGACTGATCAATTTCTCAGATTAAGGGATGGAATTGGTGTTACAAGTTTTGATGGAATATGAATTAAGGGATGGTATTAGATTTAATTATTAGATTTAATTCATATTTAAGTTTGTTAGATATTAGATTTAAATATTAGATTTGATTCATATTTAAGTTTGTTAGATATTAGATTTAAATATTAGATTTGATTCATATTTAAGTTTGTTAGAGGCTTATAAATAGGGTGTCAATCATTGTAACTTTTAATCCTTTTTGTAGCCATCATTCTCTAAATAAGAATATTTCCATTCATCATATATTCTACCTTTGCACCAACAGAATTATCGATAATGGCTTTGCAAATATGAAATAAAAATATTAAAAGAAAAACAATTAAAGACCAATAATTATTACCATCAGTAGTATCACGTTGCCAGTAGTGTAACCGGTCATGCACAAGCCCGCCAGGTTAGATAAGGACACAACAAACTGAAACCAATTTGTCTCCTACTGAGGCAAGGTAACAATCTTCCTCCCGTGATTAACAAATTTTTGAGGATCACGCTCTTGAAATTTTTTAGAAAATTTTCAATGTCAGGAATAATCATCAATGTCAGAAGTTTACGTAAAAATAAATAAATAATTCAACTAATGTCAGAAATGCTACCTGTCTGTCCCAGATATGTCTGACAGTATGGTATGGATATAGAGACAGTAAGGACAAATCAAATTGACCTCCTTCAAAAGCCTCTGGCTCGACATCCGTAACAGCCTCACCTTCCAGAGGTGACATTGAATCAACATCATCATCCCTAAGAGGTGGGATTGGATCAACATCATCATCCATAATATATGGTAAGGGTGTACTCGTAGGAGATGCATCTTCGCAATTTTCTACAACTTAGAATAGCATCAACAATATAATGTACCATATGCAAGATCAAAAAAATTGTTCTGATCATCATTTTCAGCTAATAAATAACTAATACACTATGTCTAAACTATGTTAGATGTGACTACCGCTCATTTCTACACCTAATCATTGTTTTCTACTCATTTACACCAAAACTCAAACATTTATCAAAAACTCAAAAAACTTACTTGAAATTGATGTTTGATGAAGTTGGATGATGTTATGAATGAAGTTTGATATTTTTTTGAGTTCCTTTGAGTCTTTTTTTTTGATGAAATTTAATTGGGATGTAGAGAAGTGTTTTGAGAGAGGTTTGTGAATACTATGAATTAAGAAAGAAGAATAGTCTGTTGTGACTTATGCTTCAAAATGTTCCGGAGATACATCTCCGAAATATTTTAGCGTTCACTTATATTTGACTGCACCCGGATATACATTTCTAAAATCATTTAAACGTTAACTTACATTTTAGTGTGTTCAAATATACCTCTTCAAAACACATGAGGCATTTGTAAAAATTTATATCGTGCAATAGAAGGATAAAAAATCCTCAATATATTTGACATATCAAATTTATCAAAGTAGAAAAAATGTAAATTGCAAAGATATTCGGCAAATGAATACAAAGTGTGGCTTCAAACTCCATCAAATACAAAAGACACATTTCGCTGAATGTCAGGTTCTTTTTAAGGATTAAAGAATTAAAAAAATTAAAAATTAAAAATTAAAAATTAAAAGTGCATTAAAACCATTTAAATATTTTAAGATATGATTAGATGATTAAACCCATTTTTATTTCTTGTGAAAAAGAGTGATAGTGGAATCCCAATCCCCAACTTCAACAAGTAGTAGATCCAGTGGGATTGTGAATCGAAACGAACAATGATTGGTCTACGAGCTTTATCCTTTATCGGAATCGCTTTTCTTCTTGCGTTAGAAGACAGAACCTCAACGCCCGTTTGCAATAATCCCGTTGTGGAAGCAGATACCTTAAAGGTCATGATGGTTGCTGACCTTCTTCTTTTAGGCTCGGAAGCTGGTTACATTAACCGCTTCTTCAGAGATCATTACATGTCCAAATTCTTTCGGGTACTTTCTCTTTCTCAGGATCCACCACTTCTACTGTACTAGGGTTTTACAAGAGGTTCTAGGGATTTGCATTGCATTACATAATGCTTATAGAAAAATCTATGGGTGTTCATAAGCTCTTTTCTGCTTATTTTCATAAGCTTTATGTATAGTTTATAATTTTTACACCATATAACTTATAATGTATTTACATGTAGTGATTGTTTGGTTTTGCGGTGAAGAGAAATGATTCTGAGTGAATTGATTTTGTAGAAGTGATTCTGGTTAAAAATGATTTGCATGTAAAGTGATTTAAGTTTGTATATATTTATTTAAAAGTGTAAATTGAGTTGAACCACAAATTTAAATGGAAAAAAATCACATTTAAACTCAAAAGCTACAAATTCTAGTCTCAACTAGAATCAATTCTGGATGCATAATCAATTGTACTTTAGAAGAACCAAACATTTCACAATCATATACATCGGTTGCTCTCACTGCCTATTCAATTGGATATATAGGTCCGGTTTGGATAAATAGCTTATTTGTAGCTTATAGAAAAATTATTTGTCCAGCTTATTTCAGAGAAATGAAGTAATATATGTTTTTTTCTTTAAACACAAAAGTTCTTTTTTAGAAAATGAATCTCAAAATAAGCTAATCCAAGCACAATGCAGTAATCAGTTTGTGTGACCTGTGTTGGATATCTCATGATTACAAAATTATTCCAGGTTTTGTAATATTTTTGTAACTGCGAGTCATCATGCCAAGGATTAGAATTCTGGTTTACTTCATTGTTGAATTTGAACCATCCACGTATGTGTTCTTTCCATTACTCCGATCCTTTTAATTTAATAATACACCAACTGGCCAGAAATCTTTTGAAAGTTTGAAGCCTGATTTGCTTATTGTCTTGGGGGATGTTTCTGCAAAAGGTTCCAAGTTAACGAAAACCAAATGGCTGTCGGTACTCCATCAGTTTTACCAAATGGTGGGGCCCTTTGTTGATCTTCCATTCCACGCAACTCTCGGTGACAGGGATATTGGAGAATGCAGTGATCTTGATGTGAATAAAGTCAATTGGATTTCTCGCAAGTTACCGGGATTGGATCGTTCTGGCTGTGGTGCGTTTGAGATTGGTAATGTCAGTTTTGTTTCACTGAATGCCGTGGCCTTGCTTTGTGACAACAGTAGTTTGCGTTTTGATGTTGAAAAAGTAATAGAGAGCGAAAGTCTAGAACTCCGTGAGGTAATAGAGGCAACAAAAACAAGAAACCGTTCCACGGACTCTACAGATGCAAACTATAACTTTTTCTGGAGGGAAAGCACCCTGTCATCTGGATCAGGCCCTGTCCTTCTGCTGCACTTACCGTTAGACCGAACCAGAAACGAGCGCTTTGGTGGCACTGAAGGTTTTGAAAGATCTTCTAGCTCTTTTATAGAGCGGTTAAATGTGGTGCCAAAAAACAGGTTAGTAGACATTCTTTCATATGAATCACATACTTTACGATTTTTAAATTCTTCTTGAAATTATCTGAATGATGTTCATGGTTCCCTGTCTAATGTCCATAGTATATATTATTGAAATTTCATGAATGATTTAATTCATGGTTCTATGAGTAAAATCTCTAGTATGATTAAACTCTTCAGTGCATATTCTTACACAAACATTCATACAATAGTAAGGAAGAGCATACATTTCCATGTCGTCCGAGTCCGAGTGCTGTGAGGTTCTTTTATTCCCTTAGAAAAACTATACATTTAGTGTCTGGTTATATTTTTGTTAAATTGGTTATTTTATTTTATTTTAGCTTATAGCTATACATTCTTGCAGTATTCATGCGTATAGAGTTTCTATTTCATATATTTATGTGGTAAATTTTTTTCATATTAGGGAACTCGTTGGGACTGGCCTGTACAATTTACTTCATACTCTCCCACTGAATGCTTCTGAGTACATTTTACAAGCTCTGAGGCCAAGGTAATGAAGTGCTTATTTGATTGTGAATTCATATAACAAATACTTGCTTATTTGTAGAATGTGAACTTAACTAATCTTACCTGTAAATCATGTGATATTATCTTCATTATCTTGCATTTCAAATTTTAGATAATTTGAACATTCTCATATATGTTATCTAAAATTGAATATTTTTTGGTAACTTTTGAAAATTACTTCTGGTTATTATTTTGTTGTGTACATGATTGCTAGCTGATTCAGTATGTCAAGTTTTGGTCAATTGGGGCAATGCTCAAACGTTGATTCCTTCTAGAAATTCTAAATCATTTGACATGCCTTCCATTGTTTACAGGATTATCTTTAGTGCTCACAGGTATACGTTTTCTGACCACGTCCATTTCGATAGAACTCGGGAGATTATTGTTCCGGCAATGTCATGGAATGCAAGAGATGACCCTGGATTTGTAATTGCTACTTTCCAAAAAACAGGGAGAGATGTGAATATAAGCTATTGTTCTTTGGCCAGAGAATCTCATATTCTTGTAGTATATGCCTCTATAGTAGTTTTGTTTTGTTTGGCATGTTTAAAAGGATAGTGTGGATGATTTCAAACTACTCCCAAAAAAAACACCAAAAGAAAAAGGATAGTATTTAGTAGAGAATGCTTAGTCTCTACCAATTTTGAAGTCCGAGAAAAGTTTTGTTGCTAAATTGAGTTTAGCTCAAGAATGGTGGTGTGAAGAGTCTGGGACCATAGACCTCGTTCAGGTTGGAGTGTTTATAATTTGGATCGGCCCATTCGTCAAATCGGCTCGAGTTATTTGGGTCGGTTTTGGATTGTATCTCATAAGAAATGTATCTGTCAAATGAATTAATACTTAAAAGCAATTTCAAAATCTAAATTAATGGACAAAGGATTTGATTTTATCGAAGGTTTTCAACTTCTTAGATTGCTTTGAAATATAGATTCACGAACCCTTAGAGGCCAAAATGGCGAATCTTTTGCCTAATCTTCTTCCTCTACACACTCATGAAAAAAAAACTTTGCATATAAGATCATATAATGGTGTACTTTTGTTAGCTAAAGTGAAATAACAGTGATGCGTATTTTAAATACAAAATTATTAATTTACGTAAATTATGAGTCTAATTTTGTTTTGCACATATAACTAATTAAATCACACTGATACTATTTTGTTAAATTATCATTTAAAAGTATATTCACTAATAGCTATATGATAAAGATTTGATTGGATAGGATGCATGCATGTATAAAATAAATTCACACTAGGATTGTATATCAATTAATTTTATTAATTATCATTAAAAAATTAGAGAACCTTCCTCTCTAGGATACATAGTATGGAAGTTAGAGTTGGTTTTATCTTTGGTAAAATTTTGATGGCTCCTCTAATACATGTGGGGAACCTCAAGGAATAACGAAGGTCTAAAGTGTGTGAATTTCCTATACGCAAATGCATACTTTTAATGATGGGGTTCTCCATTTCTTTTAATGACTATGAAGCTAGCATTCTTCTTTTATTTGTTTCTATGTTTTGAGAACTTTTCCTAATCTTAATCTCTCAAGGATTAATCTCTTTTAAACACGGTTGGAAAATCTTTGAAATATATATGAAGAGCTTTTAAGGCTTCAAAGATAGATGTTATTTTACAATACCCCTCAATGATGTAGATTATCTTCGACAAGACATATTCAAGTTCATTAAATTAGGGATTGATCAAACTAAGATGATAAAATGCGAGGAGGACCAAGATGATTATCATAATTAAAAAAGATTGAAATTCCAAGTATTAGGATGATCATCAAATCAATAATCTTCTTGGATACATTATTAATCATACTTTTAAGACTTTGTCAAAGAGAAAAATGGTAAGATCGTTGTTGTATAAAGGTTGTATGACACATGTTGCATTTATTCCAACTTTTGTTCGAGAGTTTCTTGTGGAATGCATGTCTATCCTTCGTCACTCGTACGGTGAGATAATATCTTTTCAACTTTTGCTTTGTAAGAAAGTTCTTTCTTTTGTCTGTTTATTTTTCAAAGATATTTGATTTATTTTGTGTATGATATATGTTATGAGTGTTCACTTTTGAAAATTTTAAGTGATAATCAATGTGTATTTCATTTAAAATGATTGTAGTGATCTTATCTAAATATCTTCACATGTATGATATACTGTCTCTAGCTTATGCTTGCTTGGAAGATTTCAAGTTTATGTCGATGATATTATTTTTGGATCACTGACATGCAACTTATATAGGAGTTTTCTAAACTTATGCAATGTGAGTTTGAGATGAGCCTTATGGGGGAGTTGAATTACTTCCTTGGTATTCAAATCAAAAAACTCAATGAAGGGTCATGTGTTTGTTAAACAAAATATTGCACTTGCTAAAGAGATTTGGCATGGAAGATGCAAAGTTTATTGACATTTCTATGACCACAAATTAAAACTTGGAAAAGAATGAAAATGGTAAGGATGAAGATGTCATACATGAGAAGACATAGCCTAAGAACTTGAACCCTATTATTTTGCACACAAGAAGACTATTCAAGATATACAACCATAGTTGAGACTTTATGTCAATGTTGTTTACATATGTCACTTGATCTAAGATGTGATTAGTTATAAAAGTAGATTTTTTTTTGTATGGAAAGTGAGTCTTGACACAAAGTTTAGAGTTGTTTGTGTGACGAGGAGGTTGTAGGATAAGTTATGGAATCAGATTTGTGCAAATATAAGGCAAGCTTGCGTTCAACATATTTTCCATGGGATTTAAAATGTATATATTTTTCTTGTTTGAATGACTATAGCTCATTATTAGAAATTGTTATTCCATTATGTTGAAAATGGAAAGCAACCTAACTTGCACATTCAAAATGCATCGAATATTGGCCGTAGTTATATTCTTTGATATATAGGATTAATTTTTTAATAGATTTTTTTTATCGATACAAATTAAGTTTATCTTTTAATATGATATATTGTTGATATTTAGATTTTCTTGAAGAAAAATAATATTTTTTTAATATATAATATAGTGCTTTTTCAAAATATGTCTAACATAGCACTTTTCAAATAAACGCTATTAAATATCCGAATTTAATCAATCACCAAAATATATTATGTTAGCACTTTTAGAGGAACGCCATTAAAAATGAATTTAATAGCGTTTAAAAAGAGCTATTATAGGTGTTAAACCTATAATAATGGAGGATTTAAAAAGCGCTATTATAGGTGGTAAACCTATAATAGCGAACGAACGCTATTATATATTCTTGTTGGCGTAGTGTTTCAAAGATTCTACTTGATGAAGCTTCTTTATATTTTCTTCTGGATGAATCTTTTTCATCATTATCATTAGGTGATTGTTCCTCTATTGTGATTGTTCTTTCAAAAGATATTTATGGTGTTGATCCTTCATTTATTTCTTGAATATGATTTTTTTTTACTGAAACTCAAATAACACACTTCTATCTTTTGAATCAAGGATTGGATCAGATTTATGCTTCTAATTCTTGAATATGAGATTTATGTTAAAAAAAACCTTTTAACACAACCTCCAAGAATTCTAATGTTTAAGTACCATCAATGAAGATGACCTTCATGTTCATTTGGTGTTTCATATTTCTAGATTTTTATGTTCATTCTATCTTGTTCAATCTTAGAATAATCTCCATAAATCATCTCAAAAGTTTCACATTCTTCCTTGACCTAAATGCAATTAAAAACAAAAGGTTACTCTCTAGTGCTTAGAAAACTCTCATCAAATACTTCGCTTTAAAATCAATTTTGACTTTTACTTTATTTTCTTTGATCCACATAAAATTTGGTTTAATCGAGTGAAGCTCACGAATCCAATGAGAGCCTTTATTTGGTTAAATTACAACAATACCCTAAAACACTAGAAGACATAAGAAATATCTCACTAATATTTTTTACTCTTAAAGAACTAAGGTAATTTAGTGAAAAAGAAAGAAATGAGAACGAATAGAGAACAAAGTGACAAGTAATATAGAAATATGTTTTTTCCTGTGAAAGTGAGGAGAAGTCCTCTATTTATAAGTGAAAAATCTAGCTCAAAAAGGAAAATGAACCATGGGCCTTTAAATTTCAATATCAATTATACCCTAAGTTTTAATTGATTATGAGTTTCACAAAAAATGAAAGAAAAAAAATCCTAATTCCCAAAAAGGAAAATCTACAATGGCTATTGTCTTAATAGATTAAATAATGTATATTATCTTTCTAAATGTTTAGGAATACACTTGATCAATCTCACAAGCACCTTGATGGTTCCTTTAAGGGGTTTAAGGAGTTTTAGAAAATATAGATATGTTTAAAACACTTTTAGGCGAGTTGTGCATTGCCTTAGTAATTTGAGAATTAATCTAATATCTTTACAAGACCCTGATCACTCAAACATGAACAAGACAATCTTTCACACTTCTTCTCTTTCAAAATTTGTGAAGGTTTAAGATCCTTAATTTGAATCATAATTGATTCATCATTTCATCTAGGACCTGGCTTTTGACGAGCCTTGATAATACTTCTTGATGGATACCAACATCAGAAGTTGATATCTTCATGCCTTTATTATATAATTAATATATTATAGTTTTGATAAATTGAAAAATCGAAACGGTGACTCTATTTTTAGAATATGATGTGCCTCTTTCTTCTTCTATCTTTGCATTCTTCTATAGAGAAGGATCATTAGGAGTTTGTACTGAAGTTAATAATCAAGATTGTTCTTTTTACTAATATTTGTTCATTATGTTTTCTTGAGGAAAAATATTATTGTGGAGTGACTTGATCAACTTCAAGAGGAAGTTTGGAAACGGATTGGGTTTTAGGTGGAGATTTTAACACCATTTCTTATAAGAAGGAGAGGATTGGAAGAATTAGTCAGAGAGAAAATGAAGAATTTAACTAAGGGTGGTCACAAATTGCTCTGAATAATTATTGATAAACTAACTATGCCAGCTCACTTTATAACCGTGAAAACCACATACAAAGCTATACATCTCGCAAGATAGTTTAATGTGAAAATTGTGGGGAGAATTTCCCTCTAGTGTCGTATCTAATAGAGACCCGAAGTTCACTTCAAGATTTTGGGGAGAAATTCAACATGATATGGGTTCAAAGTTGTGTTTGAGTACTTCTAATAATCCTCATACAGATGGTCAGACCGAGAGAGAAATTTATACTTCGGAGGAGATGCTAAGAGCATGTGTAGTTGAAAGTGGATGAAATTAGAAATATATTTTACCCTTGATTGAATTTTCATACAATAATAGTTATTACGCTAGCATTGGTATGGCCTCGTATGAAGCTCTTTATGGAACAAGATGTTGAACACCTTTTTGTTGGACGGGGGTTGGTGATAAGAGAATCTTAGGAGAAAAAATCATCCAAGAGATCACTGAAAAGATAAAGATGATACAAGAGAAAATGAAGAAGGCTTAATATTGTCAGGAGAGTTATGCAGATCATATACAAAGACCATTGGAGTTCGAGAAAAGTAACCATGTATTCTTGAAAGTTACTCCAAGATTGAGATTGAAAAGACATTTTAAGTCACGAAAGTTGAGTCCAAGGTACGTTGGGCCATATCAGATCAGTGGAAGGACTGATGAAGTAACATACTGTTTAGCCTTACCACCATCACTCTCCAGTTTGTACGATGTGTTCCGTGTCATCTTTGAAGATTCATTTCCGACTCTCTTCATCCTATTCTTCCAGATATTGTTGAGGTATAAGAATATATTTCATTCAAACCACAACCCAGTTAGATTGTAGATTGTGCGGCTAAGATATTAAGGAATAAGGAGATTCCTCTTGTCAAAGTTCTTTGGGAAGGATCACACCCGGGGAAGCTACTTGGGAGCTAGAGTTCTTAATGTGAGAAGGTTACCCTGATCTACTTTATTTTAGGTAAATATTCAAAATTCGAGGACAAAATTTATTTTTAAAGGGGAGAATGTAATATCTCATATCCTCTTAAATGCTCTATTCCTTGTCAGTTGAGACAATTTGAGTTCCAAATGCTCTATTCTTTGTTAGTTGGGACAAATAGAGTAATTAGTGAACCCATATGAGACTAATTATTACTCAATTCAATTGATCTTTACTAATTAGTAAAAGAAGAACTCATCCCAAAGTTTCAACATTTTCATCTTCTAAAAGTGGGTTCTTAGTTAGACCTAGCTTTATGAGGGGATGAATTGGGGGGAGGGGGGAAAATTTATGAGATGGGAATTAGGTTTTATTAATTTGTTTCTATGTGTATGAAATTGATGTTGATGCATGATCATCTTGTTGTTTTGCATGCTTGTTTGTGTTAAACCATGTTAATTGATGTTATTGGGTGCAATATGATGATACATGATGATGTGTGTGACTTATTTTCCTTTCATGTTACATTTCTTCAATAGTTGAAATATGTATTTCTCACTAAATGAGAGAACTACTCATTAGGCGAGCATATCAGTTCACACTGCAGAAGCTATTCTGCTATACTCGTTAGGCGAGGACATGTCTCGCTAAGCGAGACAAGAAATTTTGAGGAAAATATCATTATGTTTGACCTCACTTGTTCCTAGCTATGAGCTCATAGGCAAAAGCTTGCTTGGACATCTCGTTAGGGCTCGCTAGGCGAGACTTCTGGGACTTTGAAAATTACTTGTTTCCCTATTTCCACCATAAAATGGGATTCATAACTCCAATTGATGTAAGGTTGGATACATTGGAAATATAGTCCAATGCCCTACCTTTTGGTAAAAAGAAACCATGTTTATGTTCCAATTATTACTAGGATAATGGTAATGAACTCTTATGTGTGCTTCAAGTATCATTATGATGTATATGGATTGAATGACTAATGAATGAAGCAAGTTCCATGATGATGAGTGAGAGTAAACCTAGAGTTATAGATAGGTTAATGAAACTAGTAAATATAACTTTGGTTATGGTAATTAACTTAAGTTGTGATACTCGAATGTAATACACATTTTGGTGTGTACCCGTGAGCGAGTATTCACGTGAGATGAGTTGTCCCATCTACTAGAATGTCAAAGGCATGGATGGGGAACAATGTCATAGTTATGATTCAATGAGCTTGTATTGAAACATATTATGATATATTCTAATTGTGATATAATCACATGGTAATTGTATATAATCCCATGACGATTGTGATATAATCACATGGAGATTGATGAGAATAATCATGTTATGATTAATGAGAATACTCACGTATTCGGGAATAAGATTGGATATTGTGACCCGTGTTAATAGTTCATGTATTTGGATCGGTCAGGGATAAGTATTTCATTTATAGGAAGTTTGTGACTTGTGTCCATAGTCCTTAGATTGGGATCAGCCGAGGAGAAGACATTCTTTATTGAGCAGACATTCTTGACTCGTGTTCATATTCCATGAATTTGGATCGGTCGGGGAGAAGTTGTCAGAGGTAACAGAGATTTGTGACCCATGTCCATAGTCCTAGGCGCGGGGTCGGCTGCGGAGAAGATACTTTATTGTTGCATTCTCGAATAGTGATTCATTAGGTTATATGAACTCATGTTGTGTGTTTCCCTATGAAGCGTAAAACCCCCTTGTTACATTTGTGTCAGTGATACACAAGTAGCGTAAGGAGAAAAAGGCTTAAGTGAAAAATTAATAAGAGATCCCTGTATAGTCGAGCGGATCCATAAAATAGGGGAACCCACTGAGATTATTTATCTCACCCCACTATTATTATTGTTTTTCAGATAGTGCTTTGCATGTAAAAGGAAAAGGCAAGCTTACTTGGTAATGTTTGGTGACTCAACTCTTTGATTATGATCTTCCGTTGTGGATCATGTGGATGTTGTACATAGATCCTAGTTTTGTTTAGGTATTCTTGTATATCATGTGTCATATTTTGTATATTTTTCATTTTGGACATGTATATATAATGATGTTGATGGGCTCTTATATTATATCAATACAAGTTACACTATATGTAATATATTATATTTTCTATATTTTCTAGATTAATATTATATGTGAGTGTTATGTTTATAATACTAGTTTTTAAAAGTTATAATTTATCAAAAGATTGAAGAGTCAATACAATTATCTCATTTTTAAGATTTGGTATTTTTTTCTTTAAATAAACAATGATAATTTAATTTCTAAATACTTAAAATAGTAATTATATTAAAAAATTGATTATCGAAACTCTTTTATAAAATCTTCCGATACATAAAATAAAAGTTAAAAATAATTAAAAGATGATTATCGAAACTCTTTTACAAAGTCTTTCGATACACAAAATAAAAATTAAAAATATTAAAAAATGGATTATCGAAACTTGTTTCCAAAGTTTTTTGATATACAAAAAATTAATGTTAAAAATTGACTATCAGAACTCTTTTATAAAATCTTTTGGTATGCAAAATAAAAGTTAAAAAATATTTTAAAAAACTAAATACCAAAATTCTTTTGCAAAATCTTCTGATATACAAAATAAAAGTTAAAAAATATTTAAAAGAATGTCTATTAATTTTCTTTTGCAAAAGTCTTACAATAATAAAATAATAATTAAAAAATATTTAAAAAATTGACTATCGAAATTCTTTTATAAAATCTTTCGGTATATAAAATAAAAGTTAACGTTAAAAACTAACAACCATATTAAAATCTTCTAATATATAAAATAAAATTTAAAAAGTATTTAAAAAATTGACTACAAAAACTTTTCTACAAAATCATTTAAAACACAAGTTAAATTAAAAAAAAAAAAGAATGATAACTTAGTTAAATATATACTAGGCAAAATTGAGAATTTTTTTATAGGAGTATAGAAACAAATTAGGGATATGAATTAAAAAAAAATCATGCTGGATTGTATAATTAATGAGGTGTCATTATTAATAAAGGATACGAAAATGAAATTTAGAACCAACTATATCCAAAAACCAGCCTTAATTATAGGGTTTTTTACCGAGATAACCTAGTTTTTCGAAAAAATTCCCAAAATACTCCATGTTTCAAAAAAATTCCCAAACTACCCCACTTTTAGGAGGTGTCGCCAATTGGATTGGCGACTCCTCTTAAAACTTAAAGGGATGCGCCAATTGGATTGGCTAGGGCAGGTGCCCTAGCCAATCCAATTGGCGCCTATGTGTAATTTTAAGAGGAGGCACCAATCCAATTGGCGACTCCCTTAACAAAGCCTCAAATGACAAAACCTCCAACATGAAAGTTGTAAATCTTTTCATGACAATTAATTTGGACATAAATTTTGCATCATTTGGATTTTTTTTGAGAAAGTTATGGGCAGTTGAAGTTGGACTACTGAGTTTTTCAACTGTTATCTGACCTATAATGGTTTGCATTATCGCATGTGTTTCTTTTAGAATTATGAAATTTTATCCAACATAACATTTGAAGTAGACATCTCAAAATTTGCAATGCACTTGGTCCCACCTCAAAATACATAAAAATGAGTGAGTTAGGTCCTTGCGAACTTGACCTAAAATTAGGGTTTCTGTCAAAACATGTGTATGTGAATTTTGCCAAAAGGGACCAACTTCAAGCCCTTATGTTTGAATGATAAAACCCTCAAATGACAAAACCTTCAACATAAAAGTTGTATATCGTTTCAATACAATGAATTTGGACTAAAATTTTGCATCATTTGCATTTTTTTTAGAAAGGTATGGGCACCTGAACTTGGACTCTTTGACATTTCAATTGTTATGTGGCCTATAATGTTTTGTATTATGACATGTGTTTATTTTTGAATTATGAAATTTTGTCCAACATAACAATTTAAGTAGACATCTCAAACTTTGCAATTCACTTTGTCCCACCTCAAAATCATAAAAAATGAGTGAGTTAGGTTCTTGGGTAGTTGACCCCAAATTAGGGTTTGAGTCAAAACATATGTATGTGAATTTGTCCAAAATGGAGTTTAGACAAAGAAACCTAATGTTTGGAGTTTACATAAAGATAAATTTGATATAATACGACTTGATATTAATAAAGTTTGGAGTTTACACAAAGAAACTTAATGGTGATGACCAGGATCACCTAACCGACCTCCGGTCCCACATCCCCTAGCTACCTTAACCCTAGGCCCTAACCCACGTTGACGATTCTGCACCGGTGTTTATTCATCTGAGGGACCAGGAGCGTCATTACCTCCTACAAGAGAAGATCCGTTGAGGTATTCAGCCAAGTCAGCATAATCTTCAGTATTCAATGATGGTGTACCAGCGTAGCTGAGCTCATGACCCATGCCAGAGAAGTTGGGATGTGGTTGACTCATGGATGGGCGACCGGGACGGTTGAAGGGAGACATGGGTGTGAAAGATGAGTCTAGGAAAGGTTGGAAAGGTTGTTGGGGTGTTTGGAAGAGATAGGGTTGTGGGATGTTTTGGTTTTGTGATGTTTGGGTTTCTTGGCTACGGTAGGAGGAGGGGCGGTTAGTGTTTTGGCTAAGGCGACTTTGGTAGGGTGATGGTGTGGGTGCGAAGCGATGTTCGGTCTGAGGTTGATGGTCAATTTGTTGGTGGTGGTATGGGGTATGTTCTTGGTATTGGGGTTGGGTGAATGACATGTTTTGGTTGTATGTTTGTGTGTTTGTGGAACAGAAAGTTTGACGGATAGGTGGTTGTGAGAAACCGGGCTGAGAATGTTGTTGGGGGTTAGATGTTGATCCTTCTTGTGTGTAACTTGTCTGGCGTGGGTCGTAGAGGTACATATCATCGGCGATGAATTGAAAACCAACCGATCTGTACCAAGCCATATAAGTACGACTTGGTTTTACCTCATTTGGCATGACTGCGTCAGTTAAGACATGGTCATGACGGTGCTTCCACTTGCGACACTCCGATCTTGCGAAGGTTTTCCAAGGGTTGAAGTTCCATTGGTCGTTCACTTTACGCATATGCCATTCTCCTAGACTAGCTGGGGGATCTGGGATATTCTGGACCATACCGAACTGCAGCTTCACACGATCGGTGTTGTGCATCTCCACAGTTGTGAACCGTATTATCGGTGTGCATGCTGTCCATACGGCTGCGTCTTTTGCGTTGACCTCATGCTCATGATCCAGATTAAGGTATAGACGCCAAATGAACTGAAATGTTAAAGAAGATAGGATTATAATGAATGTAGAAAAAGTTAACATAATATGACGAAATAATGAAGTTATTTTGCTTACGTCTGTCGGTCGAAGGTGATCCAACAGGTTGCGATACTGAGTAATACAGTGTCTCGGACATCTGCTGTAACTCATACCACGTGCCGACCATCTACACCAAAAAGTTAAACAAAATTAGTTTGAGGTAATAAACTTTAAGGAAGTAAGTAAGGATATAGCAATTTAAACAACTTACTTTTTTGCATATGGAAAAGTGAAAGGGTTGTTATTGACCGGTGCTAGAGACGGTAGTCTTGACCAACCTCATGCTTGTAGCAACACAGCACATCCAAAAAATGTAGATGTGTCTTTGTGGGAATTTTTGCACAACGAACTATAGAGATAGGCTAGACAAGCGGATCCCCAACTGTATCTACCTATTCTATCTACATGTCTAAGTAGAGGTAAGTACATAATATGCATGCTAGAACCACTACCTTTGGGAAATAAAAAGGATCCAATTAACATCATAATGTAACACCTAGTTTTTATTATTCGAGCATCTTCGGTAGAATTCTCATCTAAATATAAACTATTATAATATGAATTTAGGCGTGAGAGTAGTATACCTTGACCTCTAGCATTATCATCTAACAAATCAGTTTCTAAAAGCTCCATGCAAATTGAATTTGCATAGTTGGTCTTACCATTAACAGCTTTGCCTTCAATTCGTAGTCCTAAAAGCATGTAGACGTCTTCTAACGTCACGGTACACTCACCGGTTGGAAACCAAAATGTGTGTGTCTCTGGCCTCCATCTTTCGCATAAGGCTAGAATGAACTTGTTATCTATAGACCAAGACATAATCTTGCTAATATGACCAAAACCGGCGAGTTCAACATAAAGTTGAATCATCGGGTCCATTGGGACAAATTCGTGGACTCGAGTTCGAAACCTTGATACATCCTATAATAGAAATAATATAACACTTGACTAAGTTGGTATTTCAAAATAAAATGAGGTTGGTGAAGATGAAAGATAAAAAGTTAACAAAAGAAAAAACTTACATATGTTGCGATGTTTGCAACTGTTCCTCTGTGTGCTTCGCCCATTGTGAGTAAAGACATATTGTTGGGGAGTTGGTGTAGATGAAATTGGAAGATGTTGTTGAAGATGAAATTGTAAAAGAAGTATTGTAGAGGAAGTAGTGAGAATGTTGGTGTGGAAGAATTGTTGAAGGAGTGGATGTATTTATAGGCAAATGGAAGAGAGCATACAAATTTGTGTTTGCATGGTGTCTCCACCTCATTTGGAGACCATGCACAATCCTAAGGAGGGGTCGCCATTCAAATTGGCGACACCATAGGGCCATGCATGAAAGGCTAGTTCTGAATGCTTGGTTTCGAGGTCTGATTGCATGGGGTCGCCACTTGAATTGGCGACCATGTACAAGCATTAAGTGGAGGTGCCAGACCATTTGGCGGCACCACCTGCATGTCTGACACGTGTCTGTCTTGTCTCCTGCATGCTGATGACTAACTTCTTGATAGCTTGCATGGTTGACACATCATCTCAGACTGTCTTGCATGACTGACACATCAATTCAGAACTAGCTTACATGTCAGACATGTGGCTGTCCTGTCTCCTGCATGCTGAAGAGTCACTTCTTGATAGCTTGCATGGTTGACACATCAACTCACACTGTCTTGCATGACTGACACATCATCTCAGAACTAGCTAGCATGCTTGACACATCATCTCAGAGTAGCTTGAATGTCCGACACATCATCTCAGAACTAGCTAGCATGTGAGAAACTGATACCATCTATTTAAGTGTCTTACTATCAACATCCAAGACACTTCACTCACATTCATCTGCACTTGCAAAATAGTTTTCATCTCCACAATGTCATCTTCATCATTATACAGTGTCAATGTTCACTGCAACGGTGAAACTTTTGAGTCTGAGCTTCATGGTTTTTGTTTTCGAAACACTGATACCATTAGAGTCACGATCAAGAGAAATGCAACCTTTTTGCATTTGAAAAAATAATACAATCCTTTATAGGTTCAGGTATTGTGTCAAAGATCACATATCAAAATCCAATATTTTTTGAGAATGGTCAATGCAAGTTTTTTCCCCTTAAGGTCCGAGACGATGAAGATGTTGAAAACATGTTTGTTAGTCATGAACATTCAGGCAACAATTGTATCGAGTTATACATTACTCTACAACGATGTATACCATCTCAACAGTCTCAACTAACCGATCAGGATGAAGCTGGTGAAGATGATGCAGATGATGCATAATGGTCAGATGAACTCAACCCAGAAGCAGAAGTAGAAGTCGACGTTGTTGATGAAGAAGAAGAGGAGACCGAGATACAGGTTGATCACATGCTGAACAACGACGATGAAGATGATGATCAACCACCACCAATACCTCCTAGTCATGCCTACAATCCGCCTCAACATATGACAAATATGGATCTTCACGACGATGAAACATCCGACAGTGTCTTCTATAATCCGTATCTGAGACCAGTAGGCGAATTAAAGGTGTGAGACATGTTTCGTACCAAAGAATAATGTGTACTGGCAATCAAAAAATTCCACATGAACAACTTTGTTGACTTTACTGTGAAACGCACTGATTCTAGAAGGTATGTTATCGAATGTCGTAACATGCTTTGTAAGTTTCGTTTGACTGCGTCTTACAAGAAGAAAAGTGACGCTTGGGAGATCGCTTCAATAGACCCACCGCACAGTTGCGTTGCAATTAACGTTGAAAAAGATCATCGTAAACTGAGCACAACTTTGATATGTCAAGACATTTTGCCATTGGTAAATAAAGACCCATCAGTGAAGGTGAGTATAATTATATCTCATATCCGAACAACATATAATTATACTCCATCTTACAAGAAAGTATGGATTGCAAGGACAAAGGTTATTGAACAGGTTTTCGGCAACTGGGAGGATTCATTCAAGGAATTGCCACGGTTTTTATGGGCACTAAAAACATATGTCCCAAGAACTGTGGCAATTATGGAGACAGTGCCAACAATGATGCCAGACGGAACCTGTGCTACAGGTAATAGAATATTTCACCGTCTCTTTTGGGCATTTGACCCGTGCATCAAAGGTTTCGCTTTCTGCAAACCTATCTTGCAAATTGATGGCACTTGGTTATACGGAAAATACAAGGGTACTTTGCTCATGGCGGTTGCACAAGACGGTAACAACAATGTCTTTCCCATTGCCTTTGCTCTTGTTGAAGGTGAAACGGCTGGTGGATGGGGTTTCTTTCTTCGACATCTCATAACACATGTGGCTCCACAAGCCAATCTATGTTTGATTTCTGATAGACATGCTGCCATTGAGAGTGCCTACAACAACCATGACAACGGGTGGCATGATCCTCCTTCTACACATGTCTACTGTATCAGACACATTGCACAAAACTTCATGCGTGCTATAAAAGATAAGAATCTTCGCAAGAAGGTGGTGAATGCTGGGTATGCTTTAACTCAACCGTCATTTCAATATTATCGTGATGAAATTAGACTGTCTAATGAAGACGAGGGGAGATGGATAAATAACATACCAATAGAGCAGTGGACAAGAGCATTTGACGGTGGTTGTCGATGGGGCCACATGACAACAAACATTGTGGAATGCATGAACGGGGTTTTCAAAGGAATTCGAAATCTGCCGATAACCGCCTTGGTAAGATCAACCTATTATAGGTTGGCTTCTATGTTCGCAACCAAAGGTGAAAGATGGAGTGCAGTGTTAATGTCCGGACAAGTATTCAGTGAGTGTTGCATGAAGGTCATGAAAGAGGAGAGCATCAAAGCTACGACACACGATGTAACAGTCTTTGACCGTCATAGACAAAATTTTAGCGTTCAGGAAACAATGGGCAACAACGAGGGGATACCAAATTTAGCCTACGCTGTTAGACTACACAGAAGTTGGTGCGATTGTAGAAAATTTCAGGCCTTCCGCATACCTTGTTCCCATGTCATTGCAGCATGCGCTTATACTCGTCAAGACGCTTACAACCATTTATCTGATGTGTACAAGGCCAACACCATCATGAATGTATATAGTCAAAGCTTTTCAGTATTACCAATGGAGGATTACTGGCCTCCATATGAAGGAGATATTGTTTGGCACAATGAAGAGATGCGTAGAAAGAAGAAAGGAAGGCCAAACAGCACACATATCAGAACAGAGATGGATTCCACAGATAAAATGATAAGATTATGTAGTATCTGTCGTCAACCAGGACACAACAAAAACAACTGTCCCAATCAAGGAGCATCATCTAGATCTTAAGCTTTTTGTAACATTGTATTTTTGTAACGATCAATCATTATATATCATTAAGTTCTTGTTACAACGAGTTTCATAACAAACATCAGTATAAAACATCTGAAAACATAAATAATTCTAACTGATTACAACAATCAAATTAATGTCGTCTCGACCGAACAGTGTAACACCCTTCTAAAATACCCCAAATTTAAATTAAAACATCAAAACATAAATCAGAGTAGATATGCAATTTAAGGGTGTCACACTTGACACTTCACACCGTTTTCCAAAATATCCTGTCATGCTCATTTATTTAATCAAAATAAAACATTTGCATAATTCGCAGCGGATAAAGTCTAACAACAATACAAAACATGTAACACATTACATGTAAACTTGTTCAACAATCATCAATGAAAAACAAGTAAAACATCCCGTCCCGATGTTACATCTACCAGAGCATGACTCACTAAGGAACTACGCTAGACTCCAAGGACTAGCTTCTACTCAATCACTGCTCGTTACCTGAAAACATAGTTGTAAGGGTGAGTTCCTCAATCGATATAATAAGCATTATAAAATATCATGTAATGCTAAGTAAATTAACACATTTCATCACCCTAATCAGATCACACATTCAGTAACGGCAACACCAACTCATAATCACAATCATATGCAACACAAACACAAAACACATGTATAATATTGGAATACATCCATTCATATTATATGTCATACATACATTATGCAATGAGACTCCATGCATGCGGTACCGACTATTCGTGAACATATAGTTCAACCTCACCGATCAAATCCAGATACGGCTACCAAGCTCACTAGTCCCACTCATTTGAGACCTAGTGACTCACATCACTAATTCCTCACCATGGGAATTAGCTACCACCCCAAGGGCTATGCTATGCACGCTAAATCACCTAGCATGCAAACATCAACAACAATCCACAATAATTCATCACTAATTCCTCACCATGGGAATTAGCTACCACCATAAAGGCCATATCATGCACGCTAAATCACCTAGCAATGCAAACATCAACAACAACTCACAATGGACATATGCTCACACTCTAAGCCATAAATAGTCCATTCACAATAGCATACATAATAGATATATTCACAATATTATGCACACCATCATACATCATCAATACAATTATCACAGAATCATATTATGTCATGCCACATAATCAATCACAGTATTAACACACTCTACTAATACCTACACTGCTCAAAACAACGGGAAATTGATCCCTCTTATATCATACACCAATATAGGCCAACCATCAATTGTTCACAATATTTAAAATATCAGTTTTTCTACTTTTCAAACAGTGTTAACCGGTTAACGCCCTGGGTTAACCGGTTAACGCAAACAGAACACGCTTCCTGGCACATTTTAACAGTGTTAACCGGTTAACGCCCTGGGTTAACCGGTTAACGCAAGACAGACAGCAATATTTTCACAATTCATAACAGTGTTAACCGGTTAACACCCTGGGTTAACCGGTTAACGCAAGACAGAAAGCTGTTCTTGCGCTAACACGAAGCAGAATGCAGAATTCTCCGCATTTTCCGCCGTTGGAGGACTTCCGGACCTCCGATTCCAATTTCGTAAAAAGCTACACTTTCGGAAAATCAAGACTCATCCAATTACAGATTCAATTACAGCTTTTAACATAACTCATCCATCACAATTTTCAGCATTCATAATCCGAATTAGGGTCAATTCAACGGCTTATCACTACCCATTACATGTTAACCCATAATACCCATTAAACGACGATAAACCCCCCTTACCTGAGTTAATCCGGCAATCCTTTAGCTTCAAGCTCTTCCTTCTTCAACCTCCTTCTCCTGCTCTTCCTCTTTGCCTTTTTCTCACTTTCTGTCGCTTCTCTGGTTTTCACGTGAAAAAACCCTTTCTTTACCAAATGGAACTCTTTATATATATTCCAACTTTATTATTCCAATTTATATTATTCCAATAATAATAATAATTCCAATAATATTCCAATAATAATCCAATTATTTAATTAAATTAATAAATATACTATTAACTTAATTTAAATAATTATCATATTTTTATCGGGGTGTTACAACTCTCCCCCACTAAAAGAGTTTTCGTCCTCGAAAACTTACCTCAAGCGAATAACTCTGGATAAGACTCCTTCATCTGACTCTCAAGTTCCCAAGTCACATTGCCACCTGCTGGTCCTCCCCAAGCTACCTTTACCAAAACAATCTCTTTACCCCGCAACTGCTTCAACTCTCGATCCTCTATTCTCATAGGTGATGTTTCAACAGTCAGGTTATCTCTCACCTGTACATCATCTACTTGGACTACATGCGACGGATCAGGAATGTATCTCCTCAACTGAGACACATGAAAAACCTCATGCAAATTCGCAAGCGACGGCGATAAAGCGATACGATAGGCTACCTCCCCTATCCTCTCGAAAATCTGATAAGGACCAATAAATCGAGGTGTCAACTTCTTCGACTTCAAAGCTCGACCAACCCCAGTTATCGGAGTAACATGAAGAAACACATGATCTCCCTCTTGAAACTCAAGTGACTTCCTCCTCTTGTCGTGATAACTCTTCTGACGACTCTGAGCAATCCTCATCTTCTCCTGAATCATCTTAATCTTTTCCGTAGTTTGTTGAACAATCTCCGGTCCAACCACAACACTCTCACCGGACTCATACCAACATAAAGGTGTCCGACATCTCCTACCATACAAAGCTTCAAACGGTGCCATACCAATGCTCGAATGAAAACTATTGTTGTAGGTAAATTCAATCAAAGGTAAATAACTATCCCAAGCACCTCCCTTTTCCAAAACACAAGCCCTCAAAAGATCCTCCAGTGACTGAATCGTCCTCTCAGTCTGACCATCAGTCTGCGGATGATATGCATAACTCAATCTCAGCTTAGTTCCCAAAGCCCTCTGCAAACCTTCCCAGAACTTCGATGTAAATCTAGGATCTCTGTCCGAAACAATACTCGACGGAATACCATGCAAACTTACAATTTTCTCAATATACAACTCAGCTAATCTCTCTAACGGATAATCCATTCTGATCGGAATGAAATGAGCCGATTTTGTCAATCTGTCAACAATCACCCAAATAGCTTCAAAATTCTTAATTGTCCTCGGTAAACCAGAAACAAAATCCATACTGATACTATCCCACTTCCACTCTGGAATAGCCAACGATTGCATTAGCCCAGACGGCTTCTGATGCTCAATCTTTGACTTCTGACAAGTCAAATAAGAATAAACAAAACTCGCAATTTCTCTTTTCATTCCCGGCCACCAAAATAACTTTTTCAAATCATGATACATCTTCGTAGCCCCAGGATGAATACTCAGGCCACTACGATGTCCTTCCTCAAGAATACTTGTCATACCCCAAAATTTGCCCATTAATATTTCAAGACATTTTGCAAGGCATTCCGACTCATATATAACACTGATCTTGAAGAAACAAAGGCCCAACTCACGGATGGCCCAATCCAGAAAATGGCCCAAACTGGCCTGTTCGCTACGCGCTCGCCTAGCGAAGCTGACAGACAACAAAAATTTCGGGCTTCATTCTGAGCCCAAAAAAAAAAAAAAAAAAAAAAAAACGAAAAAAAAAAATATATATTTTTTTTAATTAATTAAATAATTAAAATAAATAAATAAATAAAATATAACAAATTATTTTGGACTTGGGTCTCCCTCATTCCAAGCCCATTACCCACGAAATTAGTCTATAAATACTGAAGTTTCAGTAGGGGAGTGACACTTGGAGTTACACTGGGAGATTCACTGGAAAAAAAAAAGAGGAGGAGAACGGAGAAGAACGAATAGAAGTTTTGGCATAGGAACCCTGCCTACCCGGAGAATTCAGAGTAAAGAAACCCTGAAGGCAGCCCATCCGCACCGAAGCCATCGCCGTCCAATTCCCGCTGCCTAACTTATTCCGATACTACAAGTGGTCAATCCCTTCAACCTTGAATTGGCAAACAGGTTTGCGTACCTCTATTGTTTATACTTTCAATTGGCCATATCTACATATATAATGCATCATGATTAAATGTTGATATATAATTTGCTTTCGTATGGGAATTTAAATATGCCTGAATACCCTGAATGTTTGATCATGTTATTCCTGTAATAAAATGCCATAAAGTTCAAAGTTCCTAACGTGGGACTGTTTTCAAATTCAAAATCCATGGCTGCTCGCTAGCACCTCGCTAGGCGAGCCTGGGGCGAGTATTCGCCTGGCCTTCGCTAGGCGAGGCAGAGGCGAACGAGACAGTAGCTGACTTTTCTATTCTGTTTTTTTTTTATGTTTTATCATAGCCATGCATTATTCATCCTATCCTATTTATTGTTGTGATATTTCTCCGGTGTAATCTTCGATTGCACCCTGATTTGGTGTTCTGACATGTTTCTTTTTTTGAGTTTCGTAAAGGTTCACATATCCCAGGAAAAGGTTATTGGCTAGGTATTCCACTTTATTTGTGGGATACCCTTGTGGAGTTTCACCCTAAATTAATTTTTTAATGTATTAATTTCTAATGTATTAATTTTTTAATATATTATTTTTAATAATTTTAATGTGGAGTTTCATCCTAATTATATAATTAATCGTAAAACTTTGCCTTTGAATAAGTGATCTTGGACCTCTCTTTGTTGCCTTACGATTACGATATTACGGTCATGTCCCGCGAACGTGGGGATACCCTTAGCAAAGACCCTTCGGTTAAATCATCATAAAATAAATTATAGTCCCTCGGATGTTGCCTTCGAATATACAACTTTGTCCCTCGATGACCCTCCGATGTTGCCTACGGTTAAAAGATGATAGTCCCTTCGAATGCTAAGATATCCTCGTAACTGTTGCCTTCAATGACCTATCGATGACCCTACGATGACCCTTAAACATCCAAAGGATAAAATTACTTATTTCTCAATAATAAGGACAGTTTTACCCTCATAAGGATAGGAAATGCTCATAAAGACCTTGGGTCGGTATAACTCTTAATTGTTGGCTCACAATCTAAAAACAATTTTCACACCTCACACCTTTCAAAATATCTTTAGAAAATCACCACTTGGTATATATTCATACTAGAATCATTACCGAGTTATATTTTTCTAAACAATTTCCAAAACTAAACGAGATAACTACTTTGTATATATTCATACAAGAATCATTACAAAGTTAAATTCTCTTTCCAAAAACAATTTTTCTAAACAATTCACAAACACTTTTTTTTTTATTTTTAAAAATGATATAAGTGATCGAGCAATTAAGAGCCCATGGATAACCATGGATACAAAGGGTGCTAACACCTTCCCTTTGTATAATGTACCTCCCGAACCCAAAATCTAAATTAAGGTCTTTCCTGTTCTTTTCCACCTTTCCTTATTGGATAAAAGAAAAGTCGGTGGCGACTCTTGCTAACCGCGACATTGCGATTAAAACCACAAAAAAGTCCAGTTCACCGTATGACAGAACTGGCGACTCTGCTGGGGACCCTAAATATTTAAAAAGAGAGGTTACCTTAAAAACAAGATCACTTATTCAATTTGTCTGATTTATTTTTAAGGGATTGCTTGGGTATGTTATGCTTGAGTGAAAGATCCTACACCCGGATCTAGTGTACCTTAGGTAAGTAGCAAGAGATCATCGCGACTGTCCGGCGTATACTGGAATGGTCAAAATGATGGCTACGGTTAATGTGGCACTTTGGATGTCCTGATGTTCCTCATGTTAGTTGAGGAAATATTTGGCATTCGCGTGGTGTCATAAAAGCATTAACCAGACCTTTAGAACCCTAATTGACTCATCCTGGCCATTAGAAAGTAGTGAGATAACTGGCTTCGGTTCCGACTGGAGTTGGTTGAGACTCGATACTACACTCTTTGAGATTGGACTTTAGGGAAGCTTCGGTCAACCACTTGGTGTTGCACTGAAGTGGACTTAAGGAAAGGTCAATGATTTGAGATCCTTCTAGAACCCGGTTACTATTCTAAGACAGGTTGAACCAACCAAACTTCAGTGGGGAGGGTATTTACCTATGGAACTCACGCAAGCCTTAAAACCTAGGAATGATTGTTGTGTGACTTGCTTGTGCTTGTTATTTATCTAACAACATGACATCATAACAACATAACATCATAACATCATGGCATTGTACTAACCATTTCAAGGATTTAGGGATTTAACTCTGCTAAAAAAAAAAAACAGAAAAAACAAAAACAAAAGCAAAAACAAAAGAGAAAAAAAAAAAAAAAGCTCTTTTTGTTAGTTTATGCAAAGTTAAATCCCGAAAGTCCTTGAAAACATTTCATACATTGCATTGCATCGCATAACAGGTATTCTAAAGGATCAGTGTTCTCACGATTTTCCTATCAAACAGATTCCAGCAGATTCAAACAGATTGAACAATGGCTCTCGAACAAACTGTCAAAGATCTCCAGGCCCAGAATGCTCAATTCCAGGAAATGATGCTGAGCTTATCTAAGGGGCAGGAAGAACTGAAAGCTCTTTTGATGGAGAAGAAGAAGGACCAGAAACCTGTGGGTTACATCAACCCGGGGAGAAGGCTTAAGGGACAGGTTACAGGAGTCAAGATTAGAATTCCGAAGGATTCAGAAGAAGAGACCGAGAATGATTCGGAAGATGAGAATCCTAATCTCGTCAATTCTGAGGACGGCGATGAAGATTATGAACATGAACAGTACTCTCCGAAGGATGATAAGTACAAGTTGCTGGAAGAACGTATGCTAGCTATGGAGGGGCAGAAAGTGCCCGGTCTGGATTTCGAAAACTTGGGTCTGGTCTCTGATGTGGTCATTCCCCGCAAATTCAAGGTTCCCATTTTCACTAAGTATGATGGTGCCTCTTGTCCTCAGATGCATCTAAGGGCTTATGTGAGAAAGATTCAGCCGCACACTACTGATAAGAAACTGTGGATCCATTTCTTCCAAGAGAGTCTGTCTGGCACACAGTTAGAGTGGTATTATCAGCTTGAGAGCTCTGACATCCGCACATGGACTGATTTAGCAACATCTTTCTACAAGCACTACCAGTATAATTCTGAGTTAGCGCCTACTCGGCTACAGCTACAAAATATGACTATGGGCTCTAAAGAAAGTTTCAAAGAATATGCTCAAAACTGGAGAGATTTGGCTGGCAGAGTCAAACCCCCTATGACTGATCGAGAGTTAGTGGACATGTTCATGGGTACACTGACTGGCCCATTCTACAGCCATCTACTGGGAAGTTCCTCGTCAGGTTTCACTGAACTTATCTTGACAGGTGAACGGGTTGAAAGCGGCATTCGAAGTGGAAAGATACAGGCAGCTACTTCTGCAAGCACCTAAAAGTCCTATCAGGGAAAGAATGAATCAAATGTTGTGTACAGTGAGAGGAAGCATAACAAGAAGAATCGTGACCATACTGTTGGGGCAGTTACAATTGCCGCACCGCCATCTCAGAACTTCCAACACAGACAAGACAGGTTGAGAAGACAGTTTACCAAGATCAATATGACTTTAACCCAAGCACTGCAGAGTATGTTAAAGGCCAATTTGATTACCCTCAGAGGCCCTCCTGCAAATCCCAACACTACTTCTCCTCGTTATAATCCCAACGCCAGGTGTGCCTATCACTCCGATAGCCCCGGGCATGATACGAATGATTGCTGGTTGTTGAAGAACAAGATTCAGGATATGATCGACGCTGGAGAAATTGAATTTGATCCTCCGGCGACCCCCAATGTCATCACAGCACCTATGCCTAATCATGACCAGAATGTTAATGTTGTGGACGACAATTCTCACGTTACTGACGTTGCTGATTTAGCATCTCCTCTCCTGATCGTTAAGAAGAATTTATTGCAAGCTGGTTTATTTCCAGGTTGTGCTGAAGATTGCGATCTCTGTGTACTCCGACCCAATGATTGTTTGAAGTTGAAGAACGGCATTCAACGGCTGATGGATGATCGTACAATTCTATTTGAAAGGGTTCCTAAGGTGGACAACTCTATTGAAGAGGTATCTGTGATTGCTAGGTCCAAAGCTCCAGTGAAGATTACCGCTACTAGAGTGCCTGTGAAGATTACCGCTGAGCCCAAAGTGGCTCCCCTGATTATTACTGCACCTGGCCCCGTGCCATATTCCTCCAGCAAAGCTATTCCGTGGAACTATGGAGGCGACGTTTACATCCATGGCATAAAGCAAGTTGGTAGTTCTGCTAATCCTAATGATATTGTGGGGACTAGTAAAGTTACTCGAAGTGGAAGGATCTACTCCCCAGAAATCTCACCTCCCGCTCCCGAAATTCGAGGAAAAAGACCAGTCAATCCTCCTCAGTCAGAGACATCGGTCGAAGTTACTTCTGAAGATGTTGCCAAACAGGAAATGGAAGAGATGCTGAAAATCATCCGTAAGAGCGATTTTGATGTAGTGGAACAATTGGGGCATACTCCGTCTAAAATCTCAATGTTGTCCTTGTTATTATCCTCTGAATCCCATGCCAATGCATTGATGAAATTCTTGAAGACCGCTCATGTGCCTCAAGAAACATCCGTCGATCAATTCGAACATTATGTTGCTAATTTGACTGTTGACAATGGCCTAGGCTTTTCCGATGCTGACCTGACGCCAGCAGGAAAGAATCACAATAAAGCTCTGCATATCTCCATCGAGTGTGAGGGGATCACCCTGGCTCACGTGTTGATCGACAACGGCTCTTCCTTGAATGTGCTCCCGAAAGCTGTACTCGATAAATTTGACTACAAAGGCATTGAACTGAAACCTAGTGATGTTGTGGTGCGTGCTTACGATGGTGCGAAGAGTGTTGTCTATGGTGAAGTGGTTCTCCCTATCAAGATAGGACCTCAAGTCTTCAACACTACCTTTCACGTGATGGACATTCGTCCCGCCTACTCCTGCTTGTTGGGGCGCCCTTGGATCCATGGGGCAGGTGCGGTAGCTTCGTCGCTTCATCAAAAGCTGAAGTATCCAATAGCAGGCATGGTTGTCACTGTATGTGGAGAAGAAGAGTATATTGTCAGTAGTGTGCAAGCCTTCAAATACGTCGAGATGGATGGTGAATTCTGTGAGACTCCTTCTCAGTCATTTGAAGTGGTTCCTCCACCCAGTCCTGTCCTTAAGCCAACTCCCCTTGTGCCCAAGGTTGTTCGTGCTCCCCCTGTCATGATCTCTCTGAAAGATGCTCAAGCCGCGATTGAAAATGGTGATCGTGCTGGTTGGGGTCAACTGATCAATGTACCGTACAAGTCTGATAAAGCTGGCCTGGGGTTTAACTCTGGAAAGATAGTCAAAAATCATATTAATGCTATGGAAGATGCTGATAATGATTGCGACTTGGATAGCTGGATTTTCCCAACAATTGGTGATGGACTCAACAATTGGAAGACTGAAGACATTATCCCGATTTCCTTTAGTCAGGAGTAATTGTTATTGTTTATTCTAGAATTGCAAATTTTAATTTTCTTTTACAATCAAACTTCTTAAAGCATTGTGTCTATGCCCGAGGCACAATAGCTAATTTGTTAAGGGTTTTGTCATTTTCATAAGCATATTTATATTCAATAAATCAATGGACGTTTTGCATTCAAATATTGCGCTCTTTGTCTTTCCTATTATCTTTCAAACGAGCTATGTTTTCTTACACACACGCACGTAACGAATTGCAGATCCCTATCCACTCTGGATCCTGTTGATAATAGTTCTACTACTGTTCATTATGACTTTGAAAATCCGATCTACCGAGCCGAAGATGGAAGTGAGGAAGATTGTGAAGTACCTGAAGAACTTGCCAGAATGTTACTACAAGAAGAAAGGACTATACAGCCGCATGAGGAGTCAGTTGAGACTGTAAATCTGGGTACCGAGGTGGACAAGAGAGAAGTCAAAATAGGAGCAGGCTTGGAAATCAGTGTCAAAAGAAGATTGATTCAAATGCTACATGACTATGTGGAGATTTTTGCTTGGTCTTACGAAGACATGCCAGGGCTGGATACCGATATAGTAGTGCATCGTTTGCCGACGAAGGAAGATTGTCGTCCTGTTAAGCAAAAGGTTCGTCGCATGCGTCCTGAAATGTCCGAGAAAATCAAGGCCGAAGTCATGAAACAATTCGATGCTGGTTTTCTGGCGGTTACTTCTTATCCTCAATGGGTTGCTAATGTGGTACCAGTGCCAAAGAAGGATGGTAAGGTGCGAATGTGTGTGGATTACAGAGATTTGAATAGAGCGAGTCCCAAGGATGATTTCCCACTGCCACACATTGATGTTCTGGTAGACAACACCGCTCAACACAAGGTATTCTCCTTCATGGATGGATTCTCGGGTTATAACCAGATCAAAATGGCACCTGAGGACATGGAGAAGACTACGTTTGTGACGCAATGGGGCACCTTCTGTTATAAAGTAATGCCGTTTGGTTTAAAGAACGCAGGAGCAACGTACCAGCGTGCTATGGTGGTTTTGTTACATGACATGATCCATCATGAAATAGAAGTATATGTGGACGATATGATAGCCAGGTCTCATACTGAAGAAGAACATCTCGATCATTTATACAAACTGTTTGAGAGGCTGAAGAAATACAAGTTGAGATTGAACCCGAACAAATGCACCTTTGGAGTAAGATCTGGTAAACTCTTGGGCTTTATTGTCAGTGGTAAAGGTATTGAGGTCGACCCAGCCAAGGTGATAGCTATTCAAGAGATGCCAGTTCCCCGTACGGATAAAGAAGTCAGAGGTTTCTTGGGACGTTTGAATTACATTGCCCGATTTATTTCCCATTTGACCGCTACTTGCAAACCCATCTTCAAGTTACTGAGAAAAAATCAAGAGATGATATGGAATGATGAATGTCAAGAAGCTTTCGACAAAATCAAGAAGTACCTCCAAGAACCTCCAATTCTGGTGCCACCAGTTGAGGGAAGACCTCTAATCATGTATTTAACCGTTTTAGAAAACTCAATGGGGTGCGTGTTGGGACAACATGACGAGTCCGGTCGAAAAGAGTATGCCATATACTACCTTAGCAAAAAGTTTACCGACTGTGAAACAAGATACTCACTGCTCGAGAAAACTTGCTGTGCTTTGGCCTGGGCTGCTCGCCGACTAAGACAGTATATGTTGAATCACACCACTTTGTTGATTTCTAAGATGGATCCTATCAAATACATATTTGAGAAACCCGCCCTCTCCGGAAGAATAGCAAGATGGCAGATGATTTTAACAGAGTATGATATCCAGTATACCACCCAAAAAGCAATCAAAGGAAGCGTGCTAGCTGATTATTTGGCTCATCAGGCCGTGAATGATTATCAGTCTATGAATTTTGAGTTCCCAGATGAGGATGTCATGCTTGTTACTGATTATGAAGAACCTGGACCGAATGAAGGACCCGAAGTGGGATCCCGATGGACTATGGTTTTTGATGGATCGTCTAACGCATTGGGCAACGGTATTGGCGTCGTGATCATTTCCCCCAAGGGTGGCCATACGCCTTTCACCGCTAGACTATGTTTTCAGTGTACCAACAATATGGCTGAGTATGAAGCATGTATTTTGGGACTCAGAGCTGCTATAGACCTGAGAATCAAGTTTTTGAGGGTGTATGGAGACTCAGCCTTAGTAATCAGTCAGGTCAAAGGAGAATGGGACACTAAACATCCGAACCTCATCCCCTATCGAGAGCAGGTGTTGACATTAATCCCATACTTTGAAGAGATCACATTCGAACATATTCCCCGAGAGGAGAACCAGTTGGCAGACGCATTGGCTACCATGTCATCTATGTTCAGAGTCAGATGGGACAATGAAGCTCCCCGGATTACCATTGAACGACTAGACGAACCAGCATATTGTTATGAACTTAACACTGATGAAGTAGAAGAGGAGCCTTGGTTCCACGAGATAAAAAGATATTTAGAAGCTCAGGAATACCCTGAAGGGACATCCATCAATGACAGGAAATTTCTGAGGAAGTTCTCCGCTAAATTCTTTTTGAGTAATGGAATATTGTACAAACGTAACCATGATTCGACTTTGCTTCGCTGTGTGGATAGAAAGGAATCAGAGAAGATTATGGAAGACATGCACGACGGTATCTTTGGGACTCATTCTAGTGGACATACAATGGCCAAGAAGATTCTGAGGTCAGGGTATTATTGGTCTACCATGGAAACTGATTGCTGTAACACCCCAAATAAAGAAAAAAGAATTATTTAATTAAGTTGATAATATATTTATTAATTTAATTAAATAAATTGGATTATTATTATTATTATTATTTTGGAATAATAATATTTGGAAAATATATAAGTGGGAATAAAGAAAAGGTTTTCATTTTGTTGGAAAAGGTTTTCACGTGAAAGGTTGAGAAGCTGCAGAGAAAAGGAAAAAGGGCAAGAGAAGAGCTGTAGAGCAAAGGTGGGAGAACGGAAAAGCTTGAAGCTCGAAGAGTTGCCGGATTGTTAAGGTAAGGGGGGTTTATCGTCGTTTAATGGGTATTATCGATTAACATGTAATGGGTAGTGATAAGCCGTCGATTGACCCTAATTGGGATTTAGAATGCTGAGAAATTATGTTGAATAAGTTGTATAAAAGCTGAAATTGAATTTGTGTTTGAGTGTATTGTGAATTTCTGAGCGTATAGCTTTTTACGGAAGTTGAATCGGAGGTCCGGAAGTCCTCCAACGGCGGAAAATGCGGAAACTCTGCATTCTGCCTTGTGTTAGCGCAGGAACTGCTGTTTCGCCTGCGTTAACCGGTTAACCCAGGGTGTTAACCGGTTAACACTGTTATAAATGGAGAAAATGTTGAGTTTTGCCTGCGTTAACCGGTTAACCTATAGCGTTAACCGGTTAACACTGTTGAGTTTTGCCTGCGTTAACCGGTTAACCTATAGCGTTAACCGGTTAACACTGTTGCGTTTTGCCAGAAATGGTATTTTTGTCCTGCGTTAACCGGTTAACCTATAGCGTTAACCGGTTAACACTGTTGCAGTGTGGAAAAATAGTTGATTTTTATGTTGTAAATGCAATTGGTAGTTGGCCTATTGCAGTTAATTGTGATGAATAAAATTGTTGAGTTTATGTTGTGAAATATTGATGCAAATATGTTGATAAGTGGTTTTGTGGAAAACATTAAGTTGTAGGCTGATGAGCCAAAGTTGAATATAAGTTGTTCTGTTGAAAATACTAAGTTGTAGGCTGATGAGCCAACGTTGATTTTAAGTTGTTTTGTTGAAAAAGCTGTTGTGTTGCTGTTGTTATTATGTTGTTGAAGTTGCAAGTCGTACACGCCATATACATTCATATGCATAGAGTCGGGGCTTTTGCTCACACCACGTTGGCCTGGATTGGCAAAATTATGGGGCTTTTGCTCACACCACGTTGGCCTGGATTGGCAAATTTTTAAGTTGAAAGTTGAAGGCTTATGCCTTGATGCCCACCAAACTGGCAATGATTTTAAGTTGGGAGTTTTACTCCAAATGGTACCACATGCATGAAGAGTCGAGTCTCATTTGAGTTGCAGTTACGTTGTGTTTGAATATGATGTTGAGTTGAATATGCTGCTACCGAATGCATGATATGATGTGGGTGATTAACGTGTAAAGTTACTTAACATAACATGATGATTTATAATATTTGTTATATTGATTGAGGAACTCACCCTTACAGTTATATTTTTCAGGTAACGAGCAGTGAGTCGAATAGAAGCTAGTGCTTGAAGTCTAGTGTGGTTAGAGGGTCATGCTCTGATAGATGTAACATCGGGACGGGATGTTGAATTGTTGAATAAATGTTAATTTTGATGAATTACAGATGTTGAAATATTTTATCCGCTGCGTATTGTTAAAGAAGTTTTTATGTTGAATAAAATTGAGTATGACTGCTTTTATGTTAAAATTTGTGAAGAAGTTGTTATGTGACACCCTTGAGCTGCAATATTTACTCTGATATGTATGATTTAATTGTTGTTGTTTTAATTAAATATTTGGGGTATTTAGAAGGGTGTTACATTAGTGGTATCAGAGCAGGTCGGTCTGTCCGGCCAGTTGTCGTGTCGTTACTGTCTAACAATTGTGTAATTGTTACTAGTTTAACTTTTAAGTTGTGTTGTAGTGACAAGTTGAAATGGCTGGAAGGAATGACGCTGCAATGGCTGCCGCAATGCAAGCAATGGCACAAGCTGTGCAGAACTTGCCAAATGCTGGGGGAGATGCTGGATCACGTAGCTTGGCGACTTTTCAGAGAGAGAATCCGCCGGTGTTTAAAGGGAAGCATGATCCAGATGCAGCTTTAGGATGGTTGAAAGAGATTGAGAGAATCTTTCGTGTTATGGATTGCACTCCAGCTCAGAAGGTTCGGTATGGTACTCACATGCTAGCAGTCGAAGCTGATGACTGGTGGCTAGAGACTCACGAGAGGTTGACTGTGGCAGGTGAAGACGTTACTTGGGATGTATTCCGTAGGGAATTTCTGAGGAAGTATTATCCGGAAGATGTCCGTGGTAAGAAGGAAATTGAATTCCTTGAGCTGAAGCAAGAAAACATGTCTGTCACGGATTATGCTGCAAAATTTGTGGAGTTGTCCAAATTTTATCCTCATTACACTGGTGCTGGTGCTGAATTTTCAAAGTGCATCAAGTTTGAAAACGGACTGCGCTCTGAAATTAAGAAGGTTGTTGGGTATCAGAAGATACGCATTTTTACTGAATTGGTTGATAGCTGCAGGATATTTGAAGAGGACAATAATGCTCATTATAAGATTGTCAGTGACCGCAGGGGAAAGCAGCATCAAAGTCGTGGCAAGCCGTATGATGTTCCAGCTGGAAAAGGGAAACAAAGAGCTGCTCCGACCCAGAGAACTAGTGGGGGAGGTACTCCTGTTGGTATAGTTTGCTTCAAATGTGGTCAGGCTGGTCATAAGAGTAATGTATGCACTATTGAAGTAAAGAGGTGTTTTCGTTGCGGTAAGACTGGGCATGCAATAGCTGATTGCAAGCACAAGGAAGTGATTTGTTTTAATTGTGGTGAAGAAGGGCATATTGGAAGCCAGTGTCAGAAGCCGAAGAAAGGGAATCAGTCAGGAGGCAAGGTCTTTGCTTTATCGGGTTCTGAGACTTCTGCAGATGATCGTTTGATCCGAGGTACGTGTTATATTAATGGCTTTCCTCTTGTAGCTATTATTGACACAGGTGCGACTCATTCCTTTATATCTTCGGATTGTGCTGTGAAACTTAAGTTAGAGATATCTACGATGTTTGGTAGTATGGTAATTGATACTCCTGCGAAGGGTTCAGTGACTACTACTTCGGTTTGTTTAGATTGTCCTTTGAGTATTTTTGGTAGAGACTTTGGGATGGACCTAGTGTGTCTTCCACTAGTGCAGATTGATGTTATTCTGGGTATGAACTGGTTGGTGTTTAACCGAGTTTCTATCAATTGTTTTGATAAGACGGTGGTTTTTCCTGAGATTGAAGAAGGAAAGAGTTTGTTTCTATCAGCAAGACAGGTGAATGAAGAAGTAGTGGATGGAGCAGAGTTGTTTATGCTGTTAGCGACTTTGGAGGCTAAAGATAAACTGGTGATTGGCGATCTAGCCGTGGTGTGTGATTTTCCTGAGGTCTTTCCTGAAGAGGTGAATGAATTGCCGCCAGAGCGTGAAGTGGAGTTCTCTATTGACTTGGTACCTGGTACTAGGCCGATATCGATGGCTCTGTACCGTATGTCTGCTGTTGAGTTAACTGAACTGAAGAGTCAGTTGGAAGATCTGTTGGATAAGAAATTTATTCGTCCGAGTGTGTCACCGTGGGGTGCACCAGTGTTGTTGGTTAAGAAGAAAGAAGGTACTATGAGGTTGTGTGTGGACTACAGACAACTGAATAAAGTGACGATCAAGAATCGGTATCCGTTGCCGAGGATTGATGATTTGATGGATCAATTGGTTGGTGCAAGTGTGTTCAGCAAAATAGATTTGAGATCTGGGTATCATCAGATTCGTGTGAAAACCGAGGATATTCAGAAGACTGCTTTCAGAACCAGGTATGGACATTATGAGTATTCTGTAATGCCTTTTGGTGTGACTAATGCGCCTGGAGTATTTATGGAGTATATGAATAGGATTTTCCATCCGTACCTAGACAAGTTTGTTGTGGTGTTTATTGATGACATTTTGGTGTATTCGAAATCTGAAGAAGAGCATGCTGAGCATTTGAGAGTGGTTTTAGAAGTTCTACGAGAAAAGAAGTTATTTGCTAAACTATCCAAGTGTGAATTCTGGTTAGAAGAGGTTAGTTTTCTTGGTCATGTGATTTCAAGAGGTGGTGTTGCTGTTGATCCTTCCAAGATAGAAGCGGTATCTAAGTGGGAAGCTCCGAAGTCTGTTGCTGAGATTCGAAGTTTCCTTGGTTTGGCTGGTTATTACAGGAAGTTCATTGAGGGATTTTCCAAGTTGGCGTTACCGTTGACAATGTTGACTAGAAAGGGGCAAGCGTTTGTTTGGGACTCAAAATGTGAAGGAGGTTTCCAAGAGTTAAAGAGAAGGTTAACTACTGCTCCTATTCTGATATTACCGAGTTCGTCGGAACCATTTGAGGTTTACTGCGATGCTTCATTGTTGGGTTTGAGTGGCGTGTTGATGCAGAATAAGCAGGTTATAGCTTATGCTTCAAGACAGCTGAGGGTTCATGAGAGGAACTATCCGACGCACGATTTAGAGTTGGCAGCCGTGGTATTTGTTCTGAAGTTATGGAGGCATTACTTGTATGGGTCAAGATTTGAGGTTTTCAGTGACCATAAAAGTTTGAAGTATTTGTTTGATCAGAGAGAGCTGAATATGAGACAGAGGAGATGGTTAGAATTTCTGAAGGATTATGACTTTGGTTTGAATTACCATCCGGGTAAAGCAAACGTAGTGGCTGATGCATTGAGTCGGAAATCATTACATATGTCTATGCTAATGGTTAAGGAATTGGATTTAATTGAGCAGTTTAGAGACTTGAGTTTGGTGTGTGAGAGTACTCACAATAGTGTTAAATTGGGAATGTTGAAGTTAACAAGTGGTATTCTGGATGAGATCAGAGAGGGTCAGCAATCTGATATGCTTTTGGTTGATAAGTTGACTCTAGTGAATCAAGGTCAAGGTGGCGAATTCAGAGTTGATGAGAATGGTATTCTGAAATTCGGTAAGCGGGTGTGTATTCCGGATGTTGCCGAACTTAAGAAGAGTATTCTGGAAGAAGGACATCGTAGTGGGTTGAGTATTCACCCTGGAGCTACGAAGATGTATCATGATTTGAAAAAGTTATTTTGGTGGCCGGGAATGAAAAGAGAAATTGCAAGTTTTGTCTATTCTTGTTTGACTTGTCAGAAGTCAAAGATTGAGCATCAGAAGCCGTCTGGGCTAATGCAACCGTTGGCTATTCCAGAATGGAAGTGGGATAGTATCAGTATGGATTTTGTTTCTGGTTTACCGAGGACAAGTAAGAATTTTGAAGCCATTTGGGTGATTGTTGATAGATTGACGAAATCGGCTCATTTCATTCCGATCAGAATGGATTATCCGTTAGAGAAACTAGCCGAGTTGTATATTGAGAAGATTGTAAGCTTGCATGGTATTCCGTCTAGTATTGTTTCGGACAGAGATCCTAGATTTACATCGAAATTCTGGGAAGGTTTGCAGAAGGCTTTGGGAACTAAGCTGAGATTGAGTTCTGCATATCATCCGCAGACTGATGGTCAGACTGAGAGGACGATTCAGTCATTAGAGGATCTTTTGAGAGCTTGTGTGTTGGAAAAAGGAGGTGCTTGGGATTGTTATTTACCTTTGATTGAGTTTACCTACAACAATAGTTTTCATTCGAGCATTGGTATGGCGCCGTTTGAAGCTTTGTATGGTAGGAGATGTCGGACACCGTTATGTTGGTATGAGTCCGGTGAGAGTGCTGTGGTTGGACCGGAGATTGTTCAACAGACTACAGAAAAGATTAAGATGATTCAGGAAAAGATGAGAATTGCTCAGAGTCGTCAGAAGAGTTATCATGATAAGAGGAGGAAGTCACTTGAGTTCCAAGAGGGAGATCATGTGTTTCTTCGTGTTACTCCGATAACAGGTGTTGGTCGAGCTTTGAAGTCGAAGAAGTTGACACCGCGATTTATTGGTCCTTATCAGATTCTGGAGAGGATAGGAGAAGTAGCCTATCGTATCGCTTTACCGCCGTCACTTGCGAATTTGCATGAAGTTTTTCATGTGTCTCAGTTGAGGAGGTACATTCATGATCCGTCGCATGTAGTCCAAGCAGATGATGTACAGGTGAGAGACAACCTGACTGTTGAAACATCGCCTATGAGGATTGAAGATCGAGAGTTGAAGCAGTTGCGGGGTAAAGAGATTGCCTTAGTGAAGGTAGCTTGGGGAGGACCAGCAGGTGGCAATGTGACTTGGGAATTGGAGAGTCAGATGGAAGAGTCCTATCCAGAGTTATTTGCTTAAGGTATGTTTTCGAGGACGAAAACTCTTTTAGTAGGGGAGAGTTGTAACACCCCAAATAAAGAAAAAAGAATTATTTAATTAAGTTGATAATATATTTATTAATTTAATTAAATAAATTGGATTATTATTATTATTATTATTTTGGAATAATAATATTTGGAAAATATATAAGTGGGAATAAAGAAAAGGTTTTCATTTTGTTGGAAAAGGTTTTCACGTGAAAGGTTGAGAAGCTGCAGAGAAAAGGAAAAAGGGCAAGAGAAGAGCTGTAGAGCAAAGGTGGGAGAACGGAAAAGCTTGAAGCTCGAAGAGTTGCCGGATTGTTAAGGTAAGGGGGTTTATCGTCGTTTAATGGGTATTATCGATTAACATGTAATGGGTAGTGATAAGCCGTCGATTGACCCTAATTGGGATTTAGAATGCTGAGAAATTATGTTGAATAAGTTGTATAAAAGCTGAAATTGAATTTGTGTTTGAGTGTATTGTGAATTTCTGAGCGTATAGCTTTTTACGGAAGTTGAATCGGAGGTCCGGAAGTCCTCCAACGGCGGAAAATGCGGAAACTCTGCATTCTGCCTTGTGTTAGCGCAGGAACTGCTGTTTCGCCTGCGTTAACCGGTTAACCCAGGGTGTTAACCGGTTAACACTGTTATAAATGGAGAAAATGTTGAGTTTTGCCTGCGTTAACCGGTTAACCTATAGCGTTAACCGGTTAACACTGTTGAGTTTTGCCTGCGTTAACCGGTTAACCTATAGCGTTAACCGGTTAACACTGTTGCGTTTTGCCAGAAATGGTATTTTTGTCCTGCGTTAACCGGTTAACCTATAGCGTTAACCGGTTAACACTGTTGCAGTGTGGAAAAATAGTTGATTTTTATGTTGTAAATGCAATTGGTAGTTGGCCTATTGCAGTTAATTGTGATGAATAAAATTGTTGAGTTTATGTTGTGAAATATTGATGCAAATATGTTGATAAGTGGTTTTGTGGAAAACATTAAGTTGTAGGCTGATGAGCCAAAGTTGAATATAAGTTGTTCTGTTGAAAATACTAAGTTGTAGGCTGATGAGCCAACGTTGATTTTAAGTTGTTTTGTTGAAAAAGCTGTTGTGTTGCTGTTGTTATTATGTTGTTGAAGTTGCAAGTCGTACACGCCATATACATTCATATGCATAGAGTCGGGGCTTTTGCTCACACCACGTTGGCCTGGATTGGCAAAATTATGGGGCTTTTGCTCACACCACGTTGGCCTGGATTGGCAAATTTTTAAGTTGAAAGTTGAAGGCTTATGCCTTGATGCCCACCAAACTGGCAATGATTTTAAGTTGGGAGTTTTACTCCAAATGGTACCACATGCATGAAGAGTCGAGTCTCATTTGAGTTGCAGTTACGTTGTGTTTGAATATGATGTTGAGTTGAATATGCTGCTACCGAATGCATGATATGATGTGGGTGATTAACGTGTAAAGTTACTTAACATAACATGATGATTTATAATATTTGTTATATTGATTGAGGAACTCACCCTTACAGTTATATTTTTCAGGTAACGAGCAGTGAGTCGAATAGAAGCTAGTGCTTGAAGTCTAGTGTGGTTAGAGGGTCATGCTCTGATAGATGTAACATCGGGACGGGATGTTGAATTGTTGAATAAATGTTAATTTTGATGAATTACAGATGTTGAAATATTTTATCCGCTGCGTATTGTTAAAGAAGTTTTTATGTTGAATAAAATTGAGTATGACTGCTTTTATGTTGAAATTTGTGAAGAAGTTGTTATGTGACACCCTTGAGCTGCAATATTTACTCTGATATGTATGATTTAATTGTTGTTGTTTTAATTAAATATTTGGGGTATTTAGAAGGGTGTTACAATTGCCACCATCACTCCAGAACTTGTCATAAGTGTCAGATCTATGCGGATAAAGTACATGTGCCTCCTGCTCCATTAAACGTGTTGACCGCGCCGTGGCCCTTTGCAATGTGGGGCATTGATATGATTGGCGAGATTAAACCTACCGCCTCTAATGGACATCGTTTCATCCTTGTTGCTATTGATTACTTCACAAAGTGGGTGGAGGCAGCCTCATTTGCTTCTGTTACTAAGAATGTGGTGGCACGATTCATCAAGAACAGCCTCATCTGCCGATACGGCGTCCCTGAGAGAATTATCACTGACAATGGCACTAATTTGAACAACAAGATGATTACTGAACTCTGCACGCAGTTCAAAATAAAACACCATAACTCTTCTCCGTACCGGCCAAAGATGAACGGCGCTGTAGAAGCGGCTAATAAGAATATTAAGAAGATTATACAAAAGATGACGGTAACATACAAAGACTGGCATGAGATGTTACCATTTGCTCTTCATGGTTATCGTACTTCCGTGCGAACTTCGACAGGGGCAACTCCTTTCTCTTTAGTCTACGGAATGGAAGCCGTTTTACCAGTGGAAGTTCAGATTCTCTCTCTAAGGATCATGAAAGAGGCGGGCTTAGACGAGGACGAATGGATTCAGACTCGACTCGATCAGATAAATTTGATGGATGAGAAGAGACTTGCGGCTGTATGTCACGGGCAGATATATCAGAAGCGCATGACCAGGGCATTCAACAAAAAGGTCAAGAGACAAGTGTATCAAATTGGCGACTTGGTAATCAAACGCATCATCCTACCACAAACTGACCCCAGAGGCAAATGGACTCCCACATACGAAGGGCCATTTGTAGTTAAGAAGGTATTCTCAGGTGGAGCCATGATACTCGCTACAATGGATGGTGAAGACTTCCCACATCCCGTGAACGCGGACATAGTTAAAAAATACTACGCATAAAAGAGACCCGCTAGATCGACGTATCTAGGCAAAAGTAAGGGCATCCCGGCGAACCAAAAGGGTTCGGGCAAAAAGTAGGGATATATAAAAAAAATGTACACCCGGCAAGTCGAAAACCTGAAAAGGCGGCTTGGGCAAAAAAGGGTATCCTGGTGGACTGAAAACCTGAAAAGGCGGTCCAGGCAAAAATTAGGGATTAAAGCGTATGACTATGTCCCGTTCTCAGTCAACTTTCATCCAAGTTCGAGGGACTGACCAAGCCAATCACTTCTATCCGACAACAAGGGATGAGATGCTCGAAGACATAATGACAGTAGTAGGCTTAAAATCAATAGGACTTCTTCCACATAGCTTTCTCTTTGTTTTCGACAATTTCCTCTTACTATGATTTCTGTCTCCTTGTACACAAATTGCCTGTTTATAGGCCTCCTTTCAAAATCAATACAACCCTCTTTCAAAAAAAAGATGCTTTTGTTTTTACTTTTCTGTTTTGGTTGCGTAAATGTCCATTGATTTAATTTGAATTAATATGTGCATTTGAATATGACTGATGTTTACCAAAAATACATGCATAGAATAGCAATAGCAATTACTACCCGACTTCAGGATCAAGGAAAAGGTCTAATCATGCTTCCAATGAATCCGCTACCAATTCTCTTCCCCAGCAAGCCTGTTTTTTTTCCTCAGAAAATGGCAGTATCCCCAGGCACAGCCAGTTACTCCCCAACAGAGGTCGGCGTCACCAGACAGGTTGATCATCTCATCCATCCCCAGCCAGGCTTTGTTGAATATTTCCACCATCAGACAGAAATCAAGCATCCCCAGCCGAGAAAGGGTCATCGACACAAATGTCTCAAATCAGTAGATGGGGATTTATTTTCCCCAGTAGAGTCCCCAAGCAGAACTTCTCATACGCATAACTCATTCATTACATCCTTTCACAGCATACGCATGCATACAACATTCACATTTATTTTAGCATAACACGAAACATCTCATGCATCATGACATAGCATGAAGCTAACTTTTTCTTTGCAGGTTAATTATCCTCCTGATATAGTCAAAGTAGAAGGTTCATTCAGACAGACACCTTTATCAATCACATTCAAGATTCAGATACATATTTCAAATACAGTTCATGGGAACATTCATTCTGACAACACTTCGATATCCTCCTAACGATGGCATCTCTAAGCCCATCCCAGACATTTATTGCAAGTACAACATATACAGGTTATCAGATACAGCCTAACGTACGGTTCATTCTGATTCAGCCCAACATATGACTTCTTCAGCAACTCCAATGCGGTCTAACGTACGACCCATTTGGACCTTCAAATCCTCAGATGCTGCCTAGCGTACGGTACATTCAGGGGTGTAGTCTAGCGTACGACTACTTTCTTTTTCAGATGCAGCCTAACGGACGGCTCATTCTACAACTCGGATACGATCTAACGTACGATCCATTCTGAACTTCAACAACCCCAACGCGGTCTAACGTACGACCCGTTTGGATCTTACAACCCTCAGATGCTACCTAACGTACGGTACATTTCTGAAGTGTAGTCTGGCGTACGACTACCGCTTTCATCATCAGATGCGGCCTAACAGACGACTCATTCTGCGACGGTCTAACGTACGACCCGTTCGGATGTCCATCCCCTCAGATGCTACCTAACATACGGTACATTTCTGAAGTGTAGTCTAACGTACGACTACCCCTTTCATCATCAGATCCTACCTAACATACGGTACATTTCTGAAGTGTAGTCTAACGTACGACTACCCCTTTCGTCATCAGATTCAGCCTAACGTACGGCTCATTCTGCAACTCAGATACGATATAGCGTATGGTCCATTCTGATCCTTTATCCCCAACAGCATATGACACACTCCGACTCCCCAGTGAAGTCGGCAGCCTAATGGATGACTCATTATACGGTCTAACGTACGACCCAGTGTGGCACCCATGTCTTCAAATTGGCCTAATATACGGCGCGATCTGAAGCTTTCGTCATCAAACCTCCCGGATGGCACCTTTAAGCCCATCTCCATCAAAACCAACTGTCGATTCTCAAGTGCAAATTTTTGGGGCATTCTAGTGTTCAATAATCTCCCACCTCCAGACCACGAATGGCGTACACACCATTCTAACTCTCTCGGTCCAAGAATATTGAACAGGGGCAGCTGTCATACCCTAAAATTTGCCCATTAATATTTCAAGACATTTTGCAAGGCATTCCGACTCATATATAACACTGATCTTGAAGAAACAAAGGCCCAGCTCACGGATGGCCCAATCCAAAAAATGGTCCAAACTGGCCTGTTCGCTACGCGCTCGCCTAGCGAAGCTGACAGACAACAAAAATTTCGGGCTTCACTCTGAGCCCAAAAAAAAAAAAAAAAAAAAAAAAACGAAAAAAAAAAAAAAAATTTTTTTTTTAATTAATTAATTAATTAATTAATTAAATAATTAAAATAAATAAATAAATAAAATATAACAAATTATTTTGGACTTGGGTCTCCCTCATTCCAAGCCCATTACCCACGAAATTAGTCTATAAATACTAAAGTTTCAGTAGGGGAGTGACACTTGGAGTTACACTGGGAGATTCACTGGAAAAAAAAAAGAGGAGGAGAACGGAGAAGAACGAATAGAAGTTTTGGCATAGGAACCCTGCCTACCCGGAGAATTCAGAGTAAAGAAACCCTGAAGGCAGCCCATCTGCACCGAAGCCATCGCCGTCCAATTCCCGCTGCCTAACTTATTCCGATACTACAAGTGGTCAATCCCTTCAACCTTGAATTGGCAAACAGGTTTGCGTACCTCTATTGTTTATACTTTCAATTGGCCATATCTACATATATAATGCATCATGATTAAATGTTGATATATAATTTGCTTTCGTATGGGAATTTAAATATGCCTGAATACCCTGAATGTTTGATCATGTTATTCCTGTGATAAAATGCCATAAAGTTCAAAGTTCCTAACGTGGGGCTGTTTTCAAATTCAAAATCCATGGCCGCTCGCTAGCACCTCGCTAGGCGAGCCTGGGGCGAGTATTCGCCTGGCCTTCGCTAGGCGAGGCAGAGGCGAACGAGACAGTAGCTGACTTTTCTATTCTGTTTTTTTTTTTTATGTTTTATCATAGCCATGCATTATTCATCCTATCCTATTTATTGTTGTGATATTTCTCCGGTGTAATCTTCGATTGCACCCTGATTTGGTGTTCTGACATGTTTCTTTTTTTGAGTTTCGTAAAGGTTCACATATCCCAGGAAAAGGTTATTGGCTAGGTATTCCACTTTATTTGTGGGATACCCTTGTGGAGTTTCACCCTAAATTAATTTTTTAATGTATTAATTTCTAATGTATTAATTTTTTAATATATTATTTTTAATAATTTTAATGTGGAGTTTCATCCTAATTATATAATTAATCGTAAAACTTTGCCTTTGAATAAGTGATCTTGGACCTCTCTTTGTTGCCTTACGATTACGATATTACGGTCATGTCCCGCGAACGTGGGGATACCCTTAGCAAAGACCCTTCGGTTAAATCATCATAAAATAAATTATAGTCCCTCGGATGTTGCCTTCGAATATACAACTTTGTCCCTCGATGACCCTCTGATGTTGCCTACGGTTAAAAGATGATAGTCCCTTCGAATGCTAAGATATCCTCGTAACCGTTGCCTTCAATGACCTATCGATGACCCTACGATGACCCTTAAACATCCAAAGGATAAAATTACTTATTTCTCAATAATAAGGACAGTTTTACCCTCATAAGGATAGGAAATGCTCATAAAGACCTTGGGTCGGTATAACTCTTAATTGTTGGCTCACAATCTAAAAACAATTTTCACACCTCACACCTTTCAAAATATCTTTAGAAAATCACCACTTGGTATATATTCATACTAGAATCATTACCGAGTTATATTTTTCTAAACAATTTCCAAAACTAAACGAGATAACTACTTTGTATATATTCATACAAGAATCATTACAAAGTTAAATTCTCTTTCCAAAAACAATTTTTCTAAACAATTCACAAACACTTTTTTTTTTATTTTTAAAAATGATATAAGTGATCGAGCAATTAAGAGCCCATGGATAACCATGGATACAAAGGGTGCTAACACCTTCCCTTTGTATAATGTACCTCCCGAACCCAAAATCTAAATTAAGGTCTTTCCTGTTCTTTTCCACCTTTCCTTATTGGATAAAAGAAAAGTCGGTGGCGACTCTTGCTAACCGCGACATTGCGATTAAAACCACAAAAAAGTCCAGTTCACCGTATGACAATACTCTTCTTAAGTTCGGTAACATCCAGAATACACACCCGATTACCAAATTTCAAAACACCATTCTCATCAACTCTGAATTCACCACCTTGACCTTGATTCACTAGAGTCAACTTATCAACCAAAAGCACATCGGATTTCTGACCCTCTCTAATCTCATCCAGAATACCACTCGTTAACTTCAACATTCCCAATTTAACACTATTGTGAGTACTCTCACACACCAAACTCAAGTCTCTAAACTGCTCAATTAAATCCAATTCCTTAACCATTAACATAGACATATGTAATGATTTCCGACTCAATGCATCAGCCACTACGTTTGCTTTACCCGGATGGTAATTCAAACCAAAGTCATAATCCTTCAGAAACTCTAACCATCTCCTCTGTCTCATATTCAGCTCTTTCTGATCAAACAAATACTTTAAACTTTTATGGTCACTGAAAACCTCAAATCTTGACCCGTACAAGTAATGCCTCCATAACTTCAGAACAAATACCACAGCTGCCAATTCTAAATCGTGTGTCGGATAGTTCCTCTCATGAACCTTCAGTTGTCTCGAAGCATAAGCTACAACCTGCTTATTCTGCATCAAAACACCACCCAAACCCAACAATGAAGCATCACAGTAAACCTCAAATAGTTCCGACGGACTCGGTAATATCAGAATAGGAGCAGTAGTTAACCTTCTCTTTAACTCTTGGAAACCTTCTTCACATTTTGAATCCCAAACAAACGCTTGCCCCTTTCTAGTCAACATCGTCAATGGTAACGCCAACTTAGAAAATCCCTCAATGAATTTCCTATAATAACCTGCAAGTCCAAGAAAACTCCTTATCTCAGAAACTGACTTCGGAGCTCCCCACTTAGATACCGCTTCTATCTTAGAAGGATCAACAACAACACCACCTCTTGAAATCACATGACCAAGAAAACTAACCTCTTCTAACCAAAATTCACACTTAGACAGTTTAGCAAATAACTTCTTTTCTCGTAGAACTCCTAAAACCACTCTCAAATGTTCAGCATGCTCTTCTTCAGATTTCGAATACACCAAAATATCGTCAATAAACACCACAACAAACTTGTCTAGGTACGGATGGAAAATCCTATTCATATACTCCATAAATACTCCAGGCGCATTAGTCACACCAAAAGGCATTACAGAATACTCATAATGTCCATACCTTGTTCTGAAAGCAGTCTTCTGAATATCTTCAGTTTTCACACGTATCTGATGATACCCCGATCTCAAATCTATTTTGCTGAACACACTCGCACCAACCAACTGATCCATCAAATCATCAATCCTCGGCAAAGGATACCCATTCTTGATCGTCACTTTATTCAGTTGCCTGTAGTCCACACACAACCTCATAATACCTTCTTTCTTCTTAACCAATAACACTGGTGCGCCCCACGGTGACACACTCGGACGAATAAATTTCTTATCCAACAAATCTTCCAGCTGACTCTTCAATTCAGTTAACTCAACAGCAGACATACGGTACGGAGCCATCGACATCGGCCTAGTACCAGGTACCAAATCAATCGAGAACTCAACTTCACGCTCTGGTGGTAATTCATTCACTTCTTCAGGAAACACATCAGGAAAATCACACACCACGGCTAGATCGCAAATCACCAGTCTATCTTTAGCCTCCAAAGTCGCTAACAGCATAAACAACTCTGCCCCATCTGCTACTGCCTCATCATAGGGAGTGTAATACTTCGACAGCTCTGTGAACTTAGCAGCATACTCAGTAACAGACCGGTTGCCCTGCTTCAATTCTAAGAACTCTATCTCCTTCTTTCCTCTGACATCCTCTGGAAAGTACTTCCTCAGGAATCTCTCTCTGAACACCGCCCAAGTGATCTCAGCATTCCCAGCAGCTTCCAACTCAGTGCGGGCAGCAACCCACCAGTCATCTGCTTCCTCTGACAGCATATGCGTACCGAACCTGACCTTCTGGTTATCGGCACACTCAGTCACTCGGAAGATCCTCTTAATCTCCTTCAACCACTTCTGAGCACCATCTGGATCGTATGCTCCCTTGAACATTGGATGATTGTTCTTCTGGAACTCACTCAGTTGACGAGCAACTCCCAGTCCAACAAACATTCGGATTCCCTCCAAGTACTCCAGCTCGCATACCCAGAGCCTCAACAATCGCAGCATCGTCTCTACCTCTTCCAGCCATCTCTATTCTGAGAACCCAACAAGCTAAAACAATAAGTACTGATAGGGTTACACAACACCTATCCCGTACAGGGAAACAGAATAATTACGACTCGACTCGACCGACTATGCTCTGATACCACTAATGTAACACCCTTCTAAAATACCCCAAATTTAAATTAAAACATCAAAACATAAATCAGAGTAGATATGCAATTTAAGGGTGTCACACTTGACACTTCACACCGTTTTCCAAAATATCCTGTCATGCTCATTTATTTAATCAAAATAAAACATTTGCATAATTCGCAGCGGATAAAGTCTAACAACAATACAAAACATGTAACACATTACATGTAAACTTGTTCAACAATCATCAATGAAAAACAAGTAAAACATCCCGTCCCGATGTTACATCTACCAGAGCATGACTCACTAAGGAACTACGCTAGACTCCAAGGACTAGCTTCTACTCAATCACTGCTCGTTACCTGAAAACATAGTTGTAAGGGTGAGTTCCTCAATCGATATAATAAGCATTATAAAATATCATGTAATGCTAAGTAAATTAACACATTTCATCACCCTAATCAGATCACACATTCAGTAACGGCAACACCAACTCATAATCACAATCATATGCAACACAAACACAAAACACATGTATAATATTGGAATACATCCATTCATATTATACGCCATACATACATTATGCAATGAGACTCCATGCATGCGGTACCGACTATTCGTGAACATATAGTTCAACCTCACCGATCAAATCCAGATACGGCTACCAAGCTCACTAGTCCCACTCATTTGAGACCTAGTGACTCACATCACTAATTCCTCACCATGGGAATTAGCTACCACCCCAAGGGCTATGCTATGCACGCTAAATCACCTAGCATGCAAACATCAACAACAATCCATAATAATTCATCACTAATTCCTCACCATGGGAATTAGCTACCACCATAAAGGCCATATCATGCACGCTAAATCACCTAGCAATGCAAACATCAACAACAACTCACAATGGACATATGCTCACACTCTAAGCCATAAACAGTCCATTCACAATAGCATACATAATAGATATATTCACAACATTATGCACACCATCATACATCATCAATACAATTATCACAGAATCATATTATGTCATGCCACATAATCAATCACAATATTAGCACACTCTACTAATACCTACACTGCTCAAAACAACGGGAAATTGATCCCTCCTATATCATACACCAATATAGGCCAACCATCAATTGTTCACAATATTTAAAATATCAGTTTTTCTACTTTTCAAACAGTGTTAACCGGTTAACGCCCTGGGTTAACCGGTTAACGCAAACAGAACACGCTTCCTGGCACATTTTAACAGTGTTAACCGGTTAACGCCCTGGGTTAACCGGTTAACGCAAGACAGACATCAATATTTTCACAATTCATAACAGTGTTAACCGGTTAACACCCTGGGTTAATCGGTTAACGCAAGACAGAAAGATGTTCCTGCGCTAACACGAAGCAGAATGCAGAATTCTCCGCATTTTCCGCCGTTGGAGGACTTCCGGACCTCCGATTACAATTCCGTAAAAAGCTACACTTTCGGAAAATCAAGACTCATCCAATTACAGATTCAATTACAGCTTTTAAAATAACTCATCCATCACAATTTTCAGCATTCATAATCCGAATTAGGGTCAATTCAACGGCTTATCACTACCCATTACATGTTAACCCATAATATCCATTAAACGACGATAAACCCCCCTTACCTGAGTTAATCCGGCAATCCTTTAGCTTCAAGCTCTTCCTTCTTCAACCTCCTTCTCCTGCTCTTCCTCTTTGCCCTTTTCTCACTTTCTGTCGCTTCTCTGGTTTTCACGTGAAAAAACCCTTTCTTTACCAAATGGAACTCTTTATATATATTCCAACTTTATTATTCCAATTTATATTATTCCAATAATAATAATAATTCCAATAATATTCCAATAATAATCCAATTATTTAATTAAATTAATAAATATACTATTAACTTAATTTAAATAATTATCATATTTTTATCGGGGGGTTACAAACAGCATTTCCCTAGCATCCTTATCAGTCTTCATTCGCACCCAACCAAAGATACTGTCAAGTCTCTCAATACTTCTGATTTTTTCCCCTTCTGGTATTTTCCCGTCTAACCATCGAACCAGCTCCCTCTTCAGTTGATCTAACATGGTGATGTTCCAAAACAGCATCAGCAATTGAGGTTTGTCTCTCGCATAAATCACCTTACCGTATCGACGACGAACACCAAACATGATAGCCAAATGATTATATGAGTTTTGGAACAATTGGTCACACAATGCATCTATTTATAAGACAAAAAAGGCATTTTATGAGGGAGTCGCCAATTGAATTGGCGACTACTCTTAAAACCTACACATAGGCGCCAATTGGATTGGCTAGGGCACCTGCCCTAGCCAATCCAATTGGCGCCTCCATTCAAGTTTTAAGAAGAGTCGCCATATGAACAACTTTCATGTTCATCAAAAATCCATTTGAAACTTGGAAGCTCATCGTTCATTTCAAAACATTATAGGTCATTTTGACAGAAACCCTAATTTTGGGTCAAGTTCGCAGGGACCTAACTCACTCATTTTTAATTATTTTGAGGTGGGACCAAGTGTATTGGAAAATTTGATATGTTTACTTCAATTGTTATGTTGGACAAAAGTTCATAATTCTAAAAGAAACACTTGGGATAATACAAAACATTATAGGTCAGATAATAGTTGAAAAACTCAGAAGTCCAACTTCAACTGTCCATAACTTTCTAAAAAAAATCCAAATGATGTAAAATTTATGTCCAAATTCATTGTCTTGAAAAGATCTACAACTTTCATGTTGGAGGTTTTGTCATTTGAGGCTTTTTTAAGGGAGTCGCCAATTGAATTGGCGCCTCCTCTTAAAAATTACACATAGGCGCCAATTGGATTGGCGCCTCCCTTTAAGTTTTAAGAGGAGTCGCCAATTCAATTGGCGCCTCCTCCTAAAAGTGGGGTATTTTGGGAATTTTTCTGAAACGTGGGGTATTTTGGGATTTTTTTTGAAAAACTGGATTATCTCGGTAAAAAAAACCTCAATTATATGGTGTTTTTTTTATAAATTCAATTTTGAAAAATTGGATTTCTCTAACTTCAATAATACTCACACTTCTGTTATTTTCCCACATACATATCTCACTCTCCACCTACACCCACATACATATCTCACTCTCCACCTGCATAGTAGTGTATAGTTTCCTCATCTTTTTCCCACATACATATCTCACTCTCCACCTACATAGTAATGTATAGTTTCCTCATCTTTTTTTTGTTTTTCTTTTCCTTCTTTTATAGAAGTATATAGGGTGGAGTCACTCATGCTTGCTTGCAAATACACTATTAAATAAAAATAGTAGATATTATTTGTGGTGATTATAAAAGTCAAATTTAAAGTAATTTTTTAAAATAATTTTTTTTTATATAAAATAGTTTTATAATTAGTGAAAATAAAAAAGTTAGTTAAAAGAAAATAAAATTATTTTCGATATAAAATTGATTTTTTTAAAATATAGTTTTAAAAACTATTTTTTTTATAAAATTGGTTTTGAAATTTATTTTTTTAAGAAAATAAAAAATTAATTTTAAAGAAATTGATTCAAAACTGTTTTTTTAAACTATTTTTTTTTGAAAAACCGGTTTAAAACCGAACCGATCCACTTATAAACCGATTTCTAAAAAATAATTTGGTTTTATGAAAATGGTTTTAAGAATCAAACCGAACCATATATATGATTCAATTTGATTTGGTTCATGATCCATGCACACCCCTAATCTTCACAAAAGGCGATTAGATGCATTAAGTTTGAAGGATTCATCTGTTTGATTGATTCGAATTTGTTTGATCTGTTTGATTTGTATACTTCTTTGATAATTAACTATTTTTTTCAAAATACTAATAACATTCTTTTCAATATTAGTAATAAATTAGTAAAAAACAATTATAAGTTGAGCAAAGTTAATCTATATATAACTAATTTTTTTCTTAAATACTATGTTCTTGAATAATTATAATTTAGTATTTTTCTATTGTTTTGACATATTTATTTTGTTGTTTTAAAATTTTAAATTTTAAAATAAAATAAAATAAAATATGTTTTTTAGAATTTTAATTACATACTGAATTAATATTTTAAAACTTTAATTGATGATTAATCTGATCAAGATATTGGATCATTTGATGCCAAGTCTTCCACCGGAAAAAGTCATTTTCAACCTACTCTTTCTTTCATTATAAGAACACTTGCTAAAATTTTCAACATCGAATCTTTAACATTGTGTAAAATCGAATAAGAAACACATTTCCCTTTCTATTTCGTATCTAAAGTATTAACATCTGTTTCAATTAAAAAACAAACTCTAACGTAAAAAACAAGAAAAAACTCAAACTCAATCTACTATCTATATCTACAGTATTATCAACATCATCTGTTTCTTGAGTGTTCTTGAATTCTTTACATTGCAAAATGACCTTGAACAGCATTTCGCAGGAGAACAAAAGGACCTAGAACAGTGTCGCGCATGTGAGTAAAACGATGACGAACAGTGTTGTATGTGAGAGCCACACGAGCTCGAACACGGGTGATAATAGCCGTACTTGATTTTAAGGAACTGAATGAGCCACGCCACTCCGAAAGAAAGAATCCATGGTATCATGGAGTATCCACCATAGGAGGGATGCATCAATAAATTCAGTAAAAAAGTTATATCAATAGATAATAGGATATTAAAAACCACTCCTTCTTTAGAGAATTAGCAATAACTGCTTGAAACGTGGCTCCTAGAAATATACCTATCAACCCAAAATACTCTCGAGAATAAGAAAACAACTGCTCACAAATATATTTATTTATTTATGGAGTTTATTTATTTATGGAGTGTGCATAAAAATTATGTAATTTATTTATTATCGAATGTTATTATAAGTAAAGATGAGTATTTCATATATATTGTTATTAAGTATTTAATCTTGAAATGAATTTTTTAATATTAATTTTCTTTAATACATTTAATTTATATTTTATAATAAATAATGCTAAAATTTATCATTGTGAAATCAGTTTTTTCTTCACTTATATAAGTTATCAATATGATAAAGATTTCGGACACATTAAAAACCATTAAAAAAAAAGAAGAAAAAGTGATTGCTAACTAAGATTAATGCGCCGCAAACAATCACACCAAAACGACTTAGGAGTATATTATAAATTAAATATATATAGTACTCGTATATTCAATTAGGGTTTTTTCATTTTTCACTCTTCACGATTGAATTGAAAAAGCTACGAATTGACGCGTAGTTACGATTCAGATTCACCTTCTTCCTTCGATTCAACAAGCTTCATCAATGGCGGCACAGTAACAGCGAACACGATCACAATATTCTAAATCATAATCAATGGCAGAAAACGTAATTGGTTCACCACCATTGACTATGGACCCTCAAATTCAAAACCCCTCTTCTTCAAACCCTACAATTCCATCTCCTTCACAAATCCCCCAACAACAACAACAACAATCTCCTTCAATTCACATGAATTCTTCGTCACCATCTCTATCTCAAGATCAGCAACAGCAACAGCAACATTCACAGTTACATACCATCAACAACCTCAACCCTAACCCTAACTCTAACCCTAATGTTTCCACTTTTCAACTTCAACAAAACCTACAACGTTCACCTTCCATGTCCCGCCTTAATCAAATTCAACCTCAGCAGCAGCAGCAACAGCAAATTGCCAGGCAGCAAGCCGGACTTTATGGCGGGCAGATGAATTTCGGTGGATCAGCTGCCGTCTCTGCTCAGCAACAACAATTAAGCGGCGGTGTTGGTGTTGGCATTGGTGGTAGTGCTTCCAATTTGTCGCGGTCGGCGTTGATGGGACAGAGTGGTCACTTCCCAATGTTGTCTGGTGCTGGAGCAGCACAGTTTAATCTATTAACCTCGGTATATATGGATGAATTAATATTTTTTTTAGTAAAAGTTGTTTGTCCATGAGATATGATTTTGATTTCTGTGCTTGGTGTTGTAATTTGAAACATTGCATTCAAGATTTTGTAATTTGTCATTGTTGTGAATGTGATTATGAGATAGAATTTGTGTTTGGTGCAGCCGAGGCAGAAGAGTGGGTTGGTGCAATCCTCCCAATTTTCTTCAGCTAATTCCGGTGGACAATCACTGCAAGGAATGCAACAAGCCATCGGGATGATGGGGCAGTCTAATCTAGCCTCTCTGAGGGCTAATGGAGCTCTTTATGCCCAGCAGCAGCAGCAGCTTCGATTGACTCCTAGCCAAATCAGGCAGCAGCTCTCACTCTCACAGCAGGCTTCACTTAACAATCAACAGGTATGGCCCAATTTGGAATAGTTTCCAGCTTATGTTGTTTCTCAATTTATATATGTTTATGCTTCTTCAGTTATGGAAAAAGTCTACAAGTTTATTGGTGTTTAAGGAAACTTTACACACATGCAACATAACTTATTGGGTTATGCCACCCAATTATAAAAATGAACCATTAAATTTGAACTGGTAACGACCGATCCACCAAATTTATACAACCTGAGGATTTATCTCTTTCTCGTAGTATTTGCATTTACTAGGCATGGCTTGAATATGCTAACTTTCATGCATTGAATGATTTGAATTGATTGTACCCTTACCTTTCTATCATGCCACAACTCCTTCCATCAAAGTCTCCTTGTTTACATCAGTTTGATTCAGAGTAGATAGCATCCTTCACATATTTTTAAGCTTGTCTTATCTTCACTCACTTATGCCCTTTCAATAAGTATTCTGTCTAATTATCCGGGTCTCATTGAGTTGCTTTTTTCTCCGCACATTAGTTCACATCTCGAAGTTGAATTCATTGATCATCAGGTCAGTACCATGCTAATAGATCTATAAACCAAACCCTTAGACATAAGGAAAATGAGCTATAGAACAGAATTGAAGAGGTGGTTTACCACTATGTAATGCAAGGTGGTTCACACTTTATTTTCCTTTTGGTGGCAATCCTATAGATTGACAGCTTGGGTTAGTTAATAGACATTTCATGTAATGTAACTTTTTAAAAATTTTCCAAGTATATCAGTGGTTTATGAAGGCCAGAGGAGCAGAATACTGTCAGCCATAAAGTAGTTAAATGTGTTTGTCTATTAGCATATCTAGTTCAAAAGCTAAACTGTGTTTTTATCTTTTTGACGTTAGATGAAAACAATTAAAATAAGTTACACTTCCTCTCCTAACAGAAGCCTAAATTAATTTCACTTCCCTCACTTATTTAATAACTGCATTTCTCTCACCAGATAGATGAATATGTACAAGACTTTATCCTTTTTAATGCAACCAAAATTATTGATAATTGTTTTAGGTATTTGTGATTCTTAACACCATCAACATATATTTTTTAATCCCTATTATCAATTATAGAACATTATAATGAGTTTGGGCAAATTTACAAAGCGCATAAAATGGATGTTTACAACTCCATTTTATTGGCCAAGTCCTAAACTCAACAGTGAAGTGTTCAAAATTTCAAAATTTCAAAATTTGTTGCGGTGTAATATTGGAAGTTGTAGAAAAAGGAAAAGTTTCACTGGGAGGCTTATTTATAGTTTTTCACTATCACTTGAAGATTTGTATACTTCGCTATGTGGTATAATGTAATAAGTTAATGAAGTTTCCAAACGTATGTAAATATGTATATACTACTTTCAGAAATGAATTGAGTCGTATTTGAACATTGACTGAGCTGCTGGCTACAGGTTCAAGGTTTACCAAGGTCATCATCCCTTGCTTTTATGAATTCTCAGTTGTCTGGATTGTCTCAGAATGGACAGCCTGCCATGATGCATAACTCTTTAACACAGAATCAGTGGCTTAAGCAAATGCCAGCAATGTCTGGCCCTGCCTCCCCATTGCGTCTTCAACAACATCAGAGGCAGCAGCAGCTGGCTTCATCTGCTCAACTGCAACAAAACTCTATTACCCTAAGCCAACAGCAATTGTCCCAGTTGATGCAGCAGAAATCCATGGGCCAGCCTCAGCTTCATCAACAGCAACAGCAGCATCCATCCTCCCAGCAGCAGCAACAACTTCTACAGCAGCAACAACAACAACAATCTCAACTACAAGCATCTGTTCATCAACAGCAACAGCAACAGTCTCCGAGGATGCCAGGACCTTCAGGCCAAAAAACACTAAGTTTAACAGGATCACAGCCAGATGCTACTGCATCTGGTACAACTACACCTGGTGGAAGTTCAAGCCAAGGAACTGAAGCAGCAACAAACCAAGTACTTGGGAAGAGAAAGATACAGGATTTAGTTGCACAGGTTTTTTTTAAACTTGATTAGTTTTTTCTCCAAGTATCTATTTAATGGCTATGGCTATGGCTATATTTTGAATTTAATCTTCTATACAACAGGTGGATCCACAGGGTAAGCTGGACCCTTCAGTTATAGATTTTCTTTTAGAGCTTGCTGATGACTTCATTGATACTGTAAGTAATCCAATATGCTTATCTTTTCCCCCTTATTGTAATAGATGTGTGCATGCCAAAAAGGAGATAATATGCCATTATTATCTTTAATTATTAATTAATACAAATTTTCACTACATTCAAAGTTGTTAGTACAGTTTTTTTTTCTTCTTTTAGTATCTTGGATGATCCCTATTGGGATTAGGGAGCGGGGAATGTCATGCATGATGACGAACCCCCCTCCTTACAGTTAGAGCTAGCTAATAAGTAAGCAATGTTGTTTAGTGGTTTAAGGCTAGGTTGTTAAGCATGTGCATTTAATTTTCGTTTGAGCAATCTTTGTGTGTGTGTGCGCGCACGCTTGTGTGAATTTTTAAAATTTGACTCCTGATTCTGGTGGATATTGTTAATTTTTTAATGATTTTTTAAATCCATCTTGACCCCTTCCTTAACAGCAGAAGCTTTAAATTAAGTTCAGTGGTTCTTTGATATGGCAATCTGATGTTGCTTATTTCCCACCTTCATATTTTGTAGTTTGAAATCTTTTGCTGCTTGCTGCTAATAATATCTGCATGAGTGATATCCCCAGTTTTCTGCATAGTAAATGAGGCATACTGAAAATTTGAAAAAAAAATTCTTTTCTTTCCTAGTCTTTTGCAATTGATATTTTTGCCATACTAACCCTAGTGGGATAAGGCGTGGTGGTGATGGTTGTAAATGTCTTCTATTCTATATCTGTATTTTGTTGTTGAAAATCCATAGATGATTTTGTTTTAGAGTGTAATATTTTTTGCTACAAACTTACCTTCAGGCAACTACAAATGGTTGCATTTTGGCAAAACATAGAAAATCATCAACTTTGGAGTCCAAGGATTTATTGCTGCATCTAGGTATGTTGTTTGTGTTGCTTATTTCTGAGTTTTTATCCACCCCTCCGAAAGAAGAATGTTTCATATTTTACTTTAATGTAACTTAGATTAGAAAATTTTATTTACTTCTTTCACAAATTTACTAATAAAGTACCACTGTCTATTCTAATTGGATAAAAAAGAAAATAATGTTTTCTGAATCTTATTGGTTTTAGATGATATACAATAATGCCCTTGTGGTTTTTGTCTGGTTAAAACTGTACTGCACTCTTAATCTGAATGTTTTTTACTCATGCAAAGAAGGGTGTGGAGGAGTTACATGCTATATCTTTCTTGTATCTATATGTCTAACATTATGCATGATAGTTCTCTATTTGTATCCCATGTTTATGTTTCTTGTTTGATCTTTAGCTTTACATTTAATGGAGTGATGAAGTCTTTATTTTTGGCCTAGATCTATTAGAGCTCTGGGCTCTTCAGACATACTTTTTGACCCGTATTTTCTTTAATCATTCATATACTTGCATAAAAACAATGCTAGTTAATAGTTATGAGTAATTTATTTAGCAACATGTGCTCTTACAGAATTAATTATTGCCAAAAATAGAATTATGTTGCTAGGTTTCAAAGTTTAAATATCGACATGCATAAAAACCAAATAAGTGTAATCTCACCTCTCAAAAGTCCTGGTTAAGTGCTCCCATTGTTTGATGTATAAGATGGATTTGATAGGTAAACTTGTGCAATATATTATTTGTGCAGCAAACCACTGATAATTGTTTCATTGTATTGTACTGTTCTAATATTGATGTATCAAATGTATGCTCTAAAGTGCTCTTCTTTGAAACTTGTATAATGTATGAACGACCATTGATTTCCCTGATATCTTGGGTGAGATATACAATTTAAATGCTTGAGTGGATTCTATTTAGTAAGAGTTAACAAACCCAGCTTTGCTGATTTACTTGTTTCCGGTGTCATTATTCAGAGAAAAATTGGGATTTGACAATTCCAGGGTATTCAAGTGAGGAGAAGAAGGGCCAGAATAGACCTGTAAGCACCAAATAGTTTTTCTCTCTTTCCCTTTTGTGCCTGTTTACCCTAAGTAAGAAAATCAATGTAAATATAATTATATATGATAATAATTTGATTCCTGCTGTTCTTTAAACTTGCAGCTCTCGAGTGATCTTCACAAAAGGCGACTAGATGCCGTAAGTTTGAAGGATTCATCTGTTTGATTGATCTGTATACTTCTTTGATTGGACAATAATATAATTGACATGTTCTTTCCTTTTTTGCGAACTATTCTACAATCAGGTCCGCACATTGATGGAATCGTCTTCATGTCCCCAACCAACTATTAACAATTCGAAAGATATCAGTAGACAGGGACATCCTAACCCTGTAGTTTCCAATCATCTAATAAAACCCTTGAGTTCAGACCAGTTAGTTTCCCATTCAACTGGTTCTCAAATGCTACAGCAGATGACAAGATTTTAATAAAACACTATTTCTGGTCTTCATGCTACTCGGTTTCACTGCCTGTAAGCTGCTGGTAAGATGTCTTTTTTGGTTCATTCTGTTTCAAAGTTGTCATCTATTTATTTTTGCTTACTGTTTCCAATAAGTCAATATAGTTTAAAGGATGTATAATTATTTTAATCAGGATTCCTCTTTCTCAATTCCATTGCAAAAGTCATGGGAAGTGGTTATTGCAGTTTAAATGCGAAAGAGTAGCATATATTTATTCTTTTTTTGGTATACAATGGTGGCAAAGTTTTGAATTTATGAGCTAATGAAAACTATTATGTCCTTCACCATTATTTACTGGATGTATTTCTTCCCTCTTTTTGGTTCAGGTCTGAAACAGAATGAAGAAATTGGTTGCTGTAGTTTATTAGAATTCGAGAAAAATTGTAAATATTTTGTATTTAGATATGATTTAGTTGTTAAAGAATTCCAGTAATTGACTTCCTTTCTCCTGATACCCCCCTGCCCACTTAATAGTAATGAATTTTCACTGTTTGATCCAAATAATGGATTTGTTATGGCCATTGGTGTCTATAAATTCATTTGGTTATTCAAATTTCCTGTACTTGCTCTCTATTTCTGGTGGACTTGAAAAACTATTGTGATGTTTTTCAGTTTTGAATAGAGTGTAAAGTGACCGGCATGCCATATGTAATTATTACTAGTATATATAAATTGACAAGTATTTGTGAATTTGTAATTCATTTACGAACATTTTGCTTGACAATTAATGTAAAATTCTTGCTGTGTGTTTGATCATCGATGTAAACAATATTCACGGGAGAATGCTTTAAGAGAAAAGAAAATAAGTGTAGTAATCATCCGACTCAACTACTTTAAACTAATCATCAAGCAATATTTATTCTAATTTTTTATAAACTACTCATGTAAAATCTATATAAAAAACCTATGTAAAGAATTATGGCGGTGAAACAACGTTCTGATCATCAAAATTGTAGGAATCAATCCATAATTTATTTGTCAAATATACAAGTTTGGTATATTTTAAATTCTATGGGTGATAAAATTTAATATTGAATGAATTAATTTTATAAAACTTATTTTATGAAAAGCGAGGCTAAGTATTTTGCGTAAATGAGTTGGATAATAAGTAAATGAGTTGGATAATAAATTTTTGCTTCAAATTTGAATTAATTTCAATGACAATCAATTTTACTGAATGAAACATTTCAAAATCAATTTTAAAGAAATGGTGAACCAAAAATAGTATATGAAGACCGGATATACCAATTTGATTGATATTATTCCATTTTTATCATTTTGTATCTTTAAAATTTAGATGATTCATTGAATTTAAGTTTCCTTAAAAGGAAAAATTTTGAGCTCAACTCTTCCGTAGGTTTTATGTCTCACAAGACAAGTCACAAAACCCATAAGAAAAGTTTTGAATGCATGTGGGAGGAAATATAAAGTAAGAAAATTTGAACAACCAAACACAATCAGTTGTTGGTTGGTCCCCTTCCCTTATGACGTCGACGTACGAGGAGTACGATACGCAACACTCTCACACCCAAAAAAATTACTTAAAGCTTTGCATGTTTTCTTGTCTTGTTTTTCGTTTTCGTCATTTTCTTTTTCTTATATTAATTAATGACTCTCATAACATAGTTGTCCCTTTTCTTTGTCACCTAACAACTCTATGGATCCATGGAAAGTACGTATATTTTTCTAAGCTATTCAATTAAATGCACTATATATAGTCATTATTTTCATGAGTGGCATAGTATTAGTGAAAGTGTTCTTTCTGTGAAGAAGAAGAAGAAGAAGAAAAAACATGGGTAGAATTCCTAAGGAGATTAATAAAGGTGCTTGGTCTCGTGAAGAAGATGATATTCTCTCTAAATATGTTGCCATTCATGGAGAAGGAAAATGGCAAAAGGTTGCCCAAAATGCAGGTATATACTTCTTCATCTTTCTCTAGCATTGTGTTTTCATGAGGCTTGTATCATCTGCTAGATCATGTTGTCTAATGATTGTTTTTCTTAAATAGTTTTAATCGATCTCTTTGGTTTGTGTATAGGTTTAAAGCGATGTGGAAAAAGTTGTAGACAAAGATGGTTGAATTATCTAAAACCAGGTATAAAGAGAGGCGACATTTCCACAGATGAAGAAGATATGATCATAAGACTTCATCGTCTTCTTGGTAACAGGTGATTTTCATCAACTTATTCTACTAATCAACACTAAAGTCTCTTAATATTATTCAAAATGCTAGCTTCAATTAACACTTAAGATTATTCATTTAATTCAGATTATACAGATATGTACTTTCAATATTTGAAAATTTAACTGATAGATAAGTAAAACCTAACCGATCATAGTTCATGTTTCTTTGTTAAAGTGAATGACTAAAATTATGATGTTTGTTATGTATATAGATGGTCTTTGATAGCTAAGAGATTACCGGGACGAACAGATAATGAAATCAAGAACTATTGGAATACAAATCTATCAAAGAGGTTACAAAAACAACCTACATCCTCATCATTTTCTGTCTCACTTCAAAACAATCACAACAAATGTGGACATATAGCACCAGAAGCTCCAAGGCCAAGGAGATTGAAGATTGTTCATCAATACAACAAAATTTTGGAGAATAATAACAATGGAAGTGAGTGTGATCAAGGAAGCGATGAAACCTCAATTGCCGATTTCCTCATCGACAACGATCATCAAGACAATTTGTTGGCTTGTGATGATGAGTCCAACACTACCAACTCAAAGATTCCACAAATGGAAGAAGATCACAAGAAGGTAGTTTCAACCAATAGTACTCATAACTCATCATCACCTTCTGATCATTTTCATCTTTCATCGGAGAAATTCGATCCTCTAGATAACCTTTTGGATGTGGAGCTCAAGAAAATGGCTTCCTTTCTTGGACTTGAAAATGATTGAAAGTGATTTGTTGCAATCAAAGGACCAAGAGAAGAAAAAAGCCAAGTGAGTTGGGAATCATATAGAAAAAGCTATATGATGTCTATATATGTATTGCCTAACTAAACATCTAATTCTATCGCTAATATATTCACACTAAATTTATAGACACTAAATGAGAGGCTTAATTTATGCTTGAAAATTATTTTGATCCCTTTAATTCTACAAGTACACTTGTTAATTAATGTGCACTGTCAAGTTATTTCTTAATTAATACTCATAGCTAGCTTTTTTTCGTAAGCAATTGAAGGAAGGGTTTTGATTGTGCAACAATATAAATGAGCCTTTCCTACACTTCTCTCCTAACGTTCTTATGTAGAATATGAAAGTTTGTTGGTGTAGTAACTTCAAACTATACATTTATTTCTTCCAGATAAAAAAGAAGACATTTCTTACGTGTGAGGTTCAATAATATTAATTGCAGAATTATTATTTTGTACATCATCTGATTTTAAATATAAGCAATTTCTTTTAAATGTATTTTATTCAAATTTGTTTGATAAGGAATCAAATAACAATATAGGTGAAAGATCAAGCGGACTTGAGTTCCGATGCGGTGGAGGAAGTTTCCGATGCGACAGAGGTGAATCTGTAAGATTAACACTTTAACGTTCAAGAGTAAATGAGTGAGAAAGCAGTTTGAGTTTATGAATGAATGAATGAAGATCTAAAATAATGCGTGTTGTGTTTTATATAAGACTGACAGTTAAAACCGTCTCCATGAGATTCAACGCCATATGCGGGTGATTGTTCGATCATATCCAACAATAGTGTGTTTGAGGTCAGAATACGTGCCCTCAAAGGGTGAAGTCTGACCTATTTTGCACGCATTTCCGAGCGATGCTTGCTATTGGACCTTCTATCGTGGCCCTACGAGCCATTAAGAACAATTGCCCCAAAGTCCTTGTTCATACTTGTAGAATGAGGGTTTTCGTGCATGTCTTTAGTCTGTTTTTTGGTAGAAAGAAGTGAAAGAGCTTCGATAGAACATCACTAACATTTGAAACATGCACATTAAATACCCTCATCGTGATTAGCAACGTTTAGCAAGGGAAGCTTGACACCTGACCTTATGCTTGAAAGCAATGATGCCTTCTCGTACTAGAGTATTTGAGTATTCTGATCAATCTAAAGTAAGATCTTGATCGTTGGTGGTGCGTTTTGCGCTTTTCTAAATTTATTACTGTGGATCGTAGACTTGTCTTTGTTGTAGGATATATGGGGAGTCTAGGATTTACCATCTCTTTTTTTCGTTGCTCGTGGATCTTGAGAACTCTTAATTTGTGTTTACAACTTTTTTCACCTTCGTTAACAACCTCCATATGCTTATTACTTCAACCCATTTGCGCCATCTCTTCCGGAAAAGTGTTCAACGAGCAAGCTTTCAAGTTCAACCTTTTTAAAGTAACACCTCAAAACCTTTCTCTCCTTCTACATTTGTTTGCCCCGCCAGGGTTTCGACGAATGGAATTTTGAAGGAGAAACTCACCATCGATGGTGAGACATTGGGTGGCAATGTCTACTCAAGGAAGATGTTAAGGTTTCTGCCCCTTACGAAATCATTTGCCATAAATGACTTTGACAAGGATGTGAAACTTAATTTTATACAACCTTTATACTTCTACATATGATCGTTTCTCTTTATATGTTAGCATAACTTTTAAAGGATAAATCTTTCACAGGAACCCTAGATATGATAAAGACAACTCAATTGTGTGGGCCAATCAAGAGGCATTGGATATCGTCTCTGCCTTTACCAGTAAGAGTAGTCTGGAGCATACATTCAATGAGGTAGTTCTTCCTCCTACTAAAGGGTGCTTCCCCGAAGGGAATACGAGGATATGTAACAAGTATGATGGATGTTTCATCCCTCTCCATGAATGCCTATTTTCTTTGATATAGTTTATGCTGTTTTTCGATGCTTGGGTAAATTCTTTATTCTGACGTCATAGTCATTTCTTGGAGTATGTTGTGTCTTATGTTTACAAATCTGAAGAGTTATTCCAAGAAGATGAAGGTGTGAAAAACACAAGAAATAGGGGGTTTGAATTGGGTTTTACAAAACAAAAGCTTTTTTCCAACTCAAGAACACCACTTAAATGTTAATAACAAGGAGACAAAAACCCAAGTACTTTTATCCTGGTTCGCTTGAAACTCAAAGTTACTCCAGTCCACCCACCAAAGTGATTTTGCCTTATACATAAGGACTTAATCCAATATAATCAAATGATTACAATAATCATAAAGAATAACCTTCTTTATCTTCTCAAGGATCCGACTATACGCTAGTCTCCTTAAGGATTCACAAAGAACAACTTTCTTTGTATTCTTAAGAATCTGACTATACTCTAGTCTCCTTAAGGAATCAAACAAACAGTTTGAATAATATTTTATGTGTTACAAGTTGCTTCTAGCAGATTTTACACAAATGATAAGCAAATACTTAAAGAAAAACTGTGTACAAAATTGATAGCTTTTCACAAAGAAAGAGACTTGTCAAATTATTGTAGCATTCACTCTTTTTCTTCAAATCTCCAAGTCTCACTTATATAGCATAAGAAAAGAGATCGTTTGAGGGCAAAATGGGGAAACCAAATAGAGTAGTTGTTCACTATTGGATGGTGAAAGGAGTGATACTACGTATTATCCTTCGCCTACAAATTCAGTGAAAGAAGTGATACTGTATATTATTCTACGCCGATAAATTCAGTGACAGATGTGATGTATATTATTGTCCTTGTCCATGAAACCAGGTAGTGCAAAAAATATTTGATTTGTACTATGTACTATTTGATCACGTACCCATTTGATTATCTTCAAGTTCATTGGCTTCTGATGAAAGCTGGTGAAACATGAAATGAAGAACCATAAATCTGGATTCAGAAACTTCAGAATCTTTGTCAGAACCTTGACAGTGTCAAGAGGCTGGTTTGAGATCTTCAGTATCTTCAGAATCTTCAAAGTCTTCAGAATCTATAGTTAGAACCTTGATAACCTCAATGTCTGGCTTGAGATCTTCATAATCTTCCGCTAAGTAACACAACTTCAGAAGCTTGCCATTCTTCAGATGCTTTATGATCAGAGTCACGTCCAAAAGCACAAACTAAGATAATGTTGCAGCAATAACATAACGTCTCCTCAGAAGCTTCTCAGGAGTGAATCAGTACAGAAGCAGAAAAATCATTGCAGTAACAACTTTGAACATCTTTGAGAACTTCTTATGACTGATGTAGAAGCGGAATTGGAACTAATAATTCAGAAATTGATGATGTTGGACGTCATATACTCATAATCAAAATTGGTTGTTAAAGCTACATAATAACAAACTATTAGGGTACTAAAATTGTTCTTACATAAATACAACATTATTATCATCAAAACTCAAGGTATAGATGCATAACCAAATCTTGTTATAAGAATCTCCCCCTTTTTGATGATGACAAATACATGTATTTTGATGAACAATTTTGTACAGGATAATCACAGAAGGATACATCTTACAGAAGCACAAAGCTCCCCCTGAGATGTATAATTCTAAAAAAGATAAAATCAAAATGATAGAACGCTTTTCTGATTAACCTTTTTTGAAGTACCAAAATGATCTTCCATCAGAATCTGGTTTATCTTAAGATGTTGCTTGATGTTGTCCAGAACAATGGTTTTTTAACATCAACATTCTGATGAACTTTACTTCAGAATCTTAGTTGGATTCTTTTTGAAGAAGCTTCAGAGCATGGTTCCCTTCAGAAGCTTGAATTCTGGTTCTCTTTGAAATTCTTTTTCAGAGCTTGATTACCTTTGAAAGACAAATCTCTTTGAAAAGATATTGCATAACCTGGTTAAGAATTCTTCTTAAAAGCTTGATTTCCAAGTCTGATTACTATGGAAGTTTCACTTCCTCAGAGCTTTGATGTTGAATTTTCAATTCTTCAAAACTTGATGCCAAGTTCCCCAAGTTCCAAGTTCAGAGTCTAGGTTTTAGTTCCTTGAAGACTCAATGCTTCGATCTGATTCTTGGCTTTAATCATCAACATAAAAGTTTTTCGGACTTAGATAGTAGACCATTTCTTCAGAAACTGGTAACTTACATTCTGATCTTTGAAACTTCAAAAAAGCTTCTTATGTTTGAACTTAACCCTACAAAAACAATTAACAAACTATTCTTCAAAGTAGTTGTTAGCAGAAACATTAAACAATGTTTGGGTTCTTATTCAAGAATATAGGTATGTCAAAATTAAATTACGATTCTTCCCCTTAAATGTGTTTCTCCCCCTTTGTCATCAATTGAAAAGACATAGACAAAAGAAATAAAAGGTAAAAGTATTGGAAACAAACAAACATGATTTTAATTAATCAATGCCAAAAGGCATAAAAGATACAGTCAAAAATACAAAAACATTTAAAACAAAATAAAAACTTTTAAAAAGTGCTAAGGGTTCTGAGGAGGCGGCGGCGGAAGTTTGGAAAGTCATCCGGTAGATTTGAGGGGTCCACCAATGGATCAACATCATTTTCGAGACAAATCTCCAACTAGTACGCCAAAATATCAGGAGGATCGATCTTCATAAAAATAGGGTAGTTCGGAGGGTTAGTACTAATGTTGGTTCCTTCTTTGAATAAATGAGTGTTCTTGTCAACATATGACTGATGCGGAGTTTGAGGTTGAGTTTCTTGTTGTGGTTGTTTTTGATCCGCCATTTTGAAATATGATGAAAATGAAGGATAAAATTGTAGAGAGAGTGATTTAGGGTTTAAAAGAAGAAAGCGTGGGGGGTAAATGTGAGCATAGTGTGAAAATGTGAGTGACGTAGGTTTATATAACTTTTTTTTTTGCAATGATGACAAGTTAAAATTACACATACATGGGGGGAAGCGTAAGAGATTTTAACCTAATTCCAAGAAATGTGAAACCCAATATGTCACACTATTATCACACATGCTCAGAAAGTGGGACAACTGTCACCACTTAGAACCACATGATTTCAAACGACATGACAAACATTTAATGCAATGACTGTTCAGAATCAGGAAGATAAATTGATAAGATTTTTTCTAATTAGAAGCTTTCTGATACATGAAACTTCCTTACTTCATAAAGCCCATGTCTCATAGTCAACAAATAAAATTTCAGAATCTAATATAGAGTTCTGAAGACTTAAACATTCTGAAATTCATCTTTTCATTCTGGACATAAATCCATAAATAATTTTTTCAGAGTGAAAACAAATATATCTTCAGCAAGGGGTTTTGTAAAGATATCAGCCCATTGATGGTCTTTATCAACAAATTTTAAGTGAAAAATACCCTTCTGAACACAGTCATGTAAAAAGTGATGCTTAATTTCAATATGTTTAGCCTAGACTGCAAGATATGATTCTTAGATAAACATATAGCAGAAGTATTATCACATAGAATAGGAATGTTACTATCAAATATCTGATAATATTCTAGTTGGCTCTTCATCTAGAGTATTTGAGTGTTGCATCCAGAAGTTGTGATATACTCCGCTTCGGCTATTGAAAGCATAATTATTAACTGTCTCTTGCTGGACCATGAGATCATATTGTCTCCTAGAAATTGATAGCTTCTAGAAGTAATTTTCCTTTCTATTCTGTCTCCAGCATTGTCAACATTACAATATACTACTAATTTATATTCACTTGATTTTCTATAAAACAAACCAAGGTTAGTAGTACCTTTAAGATACCTAAAGATTCTGTTAACAACAGTTAAGTGAGTCTCCCTAGGATCTGATTGGAAGCGAGCACATAAGCAGACATTGAATAAAATATCAGGTCTAGAAGCAGTTAATAAAGGAGAGAGCCTATCATAACTCTGAGTAACTTCTTATTTAGCTTACTGCTTACCTCTTCTTTCTCCAGAATGCATGTAAGATGCATTGGAGTCTTTACTTGCTTGCATTCTGACAAGTTGAACTTCTTTAGAAGTTCCCTTGTATATTTTCTTTGATGAATGTACGTTCCTTCTGAATGTTGATCAATATGAATTCCCAGGAAGAACTTGAGTTCTCTCACCAGACTCATTTCAAACTCTTCCTGCATTGACTTAGCAAAATTCTTGCATAAAGAAGCATTAGCAAAACCAAAAATAATATTATCAACATAAATTTGCATAACCAAAATATCATTCTTAAAGGTTTTGCAAAAGAGAGATGTGCCCACTTTCCCTCCGGGAGCTTGTTTCAGACCATATAACGACTTTTTCAGTTTAAAAAGAAAGTCAGGATTTTGAGAACTTTCAAAACCAGGAGGTTGGTGCACATTGTAACACCCCGAATATTGTTAGATTAATTTATATAATATTGGGAATTATTATTATCATTATTATAAATGTTATTTATTTTAATAATAATTAAATAAATAAAATAAATGGAATATGAAGAGTGGAAGGGTAAAAGTGGAATTGGATAAAAGAGGCCAAAGTGAGAACTCAGAGTATTTTTCACGTATTTTGCCTCAGAGTCAGAAAAAGGGGAGAAACGCTGAAGAGAAAGAGAAGGAAGAGGAAAAGGCCAAAGATTGCTCAGAACTTCCTTCAATCCAAAGAGGTAAGGGGTCTGAACCTTATTAAACGATAATATGCGAGCAAATTCATGATATATGTTGGATTGTTGATGGATTTTGGGGATTTTAGGGAGATTGGGAAAGTTGGGGTTTTGGATGGAAATTCTCCGATCTGTGAGTTTTGTTGAGTTATATGCATTATAATCGAAGTATGTTGTGTATATATGACTGTTAAATGTGGATATTGGGTTGTTAGCTCTGGGGTATGAATTATGGCGAGTAGAGAAGCAAAGCTGCGCTGGTTTTCGTAGCAGATGGCTTCTGTTCGCGCGCGATTCGCGGCGCGAAGCCCAGTTCGCGGCGCGAACTGGGCAGGATTCAGAGGAGTTCTGTAACGCATCGTTCGCGGCGCGAACCCTGCTGCGCGGCGCGAACTGTGCTGTGAAGAAGTTGATGTTGGTGAAATTTTGAGTACGTTGAGTTGCGAGACTCTTAGTAAGTCGCTGTATTTGTATTATAAACAATTAACAGTGATTATATGATTGTGTATGAGATGTTGAATTTACGTGTTTAGTTATAAATGTGTTATGTAACGATGTGATATCATTGTAATGTTGTTGTTGTTTTGTTGAGTTGTATGTCATGCTATTAATGATGATGATAACATGACTATATGATGTTGTTGTTGCTATGTTGATTATGATGCATGTTTGGTGTGCATGCATTCATGAGAGGCCGATGCCTAGTGATGAACGGACTGAGTTCCAATGATGTTGTTGACTCCGGGCTTGTTGAGAGGCTTGGTTCCTTGCGGGGAACTCGGATTCTATGGTGATGAATCTGGGAGTGGTGATCCTGTAGTTGGTCACAAAATGGGTATACCGAGTCGTGTTGAGTCATGCATGGGTGTGTGCATTGCAATTGATATGTTGTTTTGTTGATGTTCATGAGTATGTTGATTATAATGATTATGATGAGCTGTGTTGGCATATGTGAAATATATTTATGTTTATATTTCTGTCGTTATATTATTATTTAATAATGTAATTCTCACCCCTTCTGCATGTGTTTATGTTCATCTATGATGAGCAATGTGCAGATAAAGAGGAGTAGCTATTGTTGAGGTTTGAAGAATAAGTGTAGAGTTATTCTACAGAGTCGAGTCAAATGCTCTGGTCATGTGACACCGGGGTTATGGGATTCGATAGATAATTGGTTATTATTTACGTTGTTTATGATGACTAATATGTTGAGATGTTTTGCTGAGATAATGTTGAAACATTATTTTGAATTGTTATATGATGAATGATAATATTTGTGTTGTTGTCCGCTGCGAAGTTTTAAATAAAATAAATAATATGTTTTATGTTGTGATGCGATAAGTGTTATGTGATAAGAAATGTAAACTCTTCTACATGTTGTACTCTGATAATCTATTTAAATATGTCGTTTGGGTAGAAGGGTGTTACATTAGTGGTATCAGAGCATTGTCAGTCCAGTCGAGTCATAACGTGATGTTTTCCCTGTTGGTCGATTAGTGTAAATGACACTGTCGATATTTAACGGCTGTGGTTGTGTTGTGCAGAGAGTATGGCTGGAGAAAATGACCATGCGATTGCTGAGGCTCTGGCTGCTATAGCGCAGGCTATGCAGGCGCAACAGAATCCGCCGGTCGACGAGTTTAAGAATTTGGGAAGGTTTCTGAAGAATAACCCTCCTACATTCAAAGGGCGCTATGATCCAGATGGTGCTCAGATTTGGCTGGGGGAAATTGAGAAGATTTTCCGGGTGATGACGTGTACTGAAGCACAGAAGGTGCAGTTTGGTACGCATATGTTATCTGAAGAGGCTGAAAACTGGTGGGATAACACTCGTCAGAGAATTGAAGTACCAGGTACTGAGATGACTTGGGAAAGGTTCAAGACGGTCTTTCTGGAGAAATATTTTCCTGCTGATGTGCGATGTAAGAAGGAGATGGAATTTCTAGAACTGAAGCAGGGTAACATGTCTGTTGCTGATTACGCTTCGAAGTTTGAGGAGCTGGTGCAGTATTGTCCTCATTATAATGGTGCTGATGCTGAGGAATCCAAGTGTGTCAAGTTCGAGAACGGGTTGCGTCCCGAGATCAAACAAGGCATTGGTTATCAGGAGATTCGCAGGTTTCCTACACTGGTTAATAAGTGCAGGATATTTGATGAAGATAGCAAGGCTAGAACTGCTCATTACAAGAGTCTTAGTGAGAAGAAGAATAAGGATCGTGGTAGTCCTTATGCATCTCCGAATGGTAAAGGTAAGCAGAAAGTGGTAGATGAGAAGAAGCCAAGTGGGGGAGGATCTCCCATAGCTGGTAAATGTTTCAAGTGTGGCGAGCCAGGCCACCGTGCTGATAGCTGTACCAAGAAAGTGCTGAGATGTTTCCGATGCGGTCAGGCTAGTCATAGAGTTACTGAATGTAAGGATGCTGGTCCGACATGTTTTAATTGCGGCGAGAAAGGCCATATCAGTTCGCAGTGCTCGAAACCGAAGAAGGCGGCTACTGCAGCTCATACTACTGGTAGGGTGTTTGCTCTGAGTGGGGCTGAAGCTCCTAAAGAAGATAATCTGATTAAAGGTACTTGCTTGATTAATAATGTTGAATTGCTTGCTATTGTTGACACTGGTGCTACTCATTCGTTCATTTCGTACGAGTGTGCGACCAGGATTGGTGTGATTATGTCGTCCCTAGGCGGAAGTATGGTGATAGATACTCCTGCTAATGGTTCTGTGAAGACTTCTGTTGTTTGTCGAGGTTGTCATTTGACGATCTTTGAGAGAGAGTTCGTGGTTGATTTGGTGTGCTTACCCTTGCACCAAATTGATATTATTCTGGGAATGAATTGGCTAGAATTCTATGGCGTGTTTATCAACTGCTATAGGAAGACGGTGCGGTTTTCTGAAGTTGGTGAGAATGATGAGGCAAGATTTCTATCTGCTAGGCAGGTGGGGGATTTTGTGAAAGATGAAGCTCAGATATTCGCTTTAATTGCGTCTCTGCAAGCGGATAAGAAAGTGGTGAGCGTAGATTTGCCTATTGTCTGTGAATTTCAGGATGTGTTTCCGGAGGATGTAAGTGATTTACCTCCAGAACGTGAAGTCGAATTTGCCATTGACTTAGTACCAGGTACGAGTCCAGTGTCGATGTCTCCTTATAGAATGTCGGCAACTGAATTAGTTGAATTGAAGAAGCAACTTGAAGAATTGCTTGAGAAGAAGTTTGTGCGTCCAAGTGTTTCTCCTTGGGGTGCACCAGTATTGTTAGTGAAGAAGAAAGAAGGTACGATGAGGTTGTGTGTCGATTATCGGCAGTTGAATAAGGTGACTATCAAGAATCGGTATCCATTGCCGAGGATTGATGATTTGATGGACCAGTTGGTTGGAGCTCATGTTTTCAGTAAGATTGATTTGCGGTCGGGTTATCATCAGATCCGAGTGAAGTCAGATGATATTGCGAAGACTGCTTTCCGTACGAGGTATGGTCATTATGAATACACTGTGATGCCGTTCGGTGTGTCTAATGCTCCAGGTGTGTTTATGGAATATATGAATCGTATATTTCATCCGTACCTTGATAATTTTGTTGTGGTGTTCATAGATGATATATTGATATATTCTAAGACGGAAGAAGAGCATGCAGGACATCTGAGAATTGTTTTGCAGGTGTTAAGAGAAAAGAAATTATATGCAAAGTTATCTAAATGTGAGTTCTGGTTGAAGGAAGTGAGTTTCCTTGGCCATGTGATTTCGAGTGGTGGGATTTCTGTTGATCCTGCTAAAGTTGATGCTGTATTACAGTGGGAGACTCCGAAGTCTGCTACTGAGATTCGCAGTTTTCTGGGGTTAGCTGGTTATTATCGCAGATTTATTGAGGGCTTCTCTAAGTTGGCATTGCCGTTGACGCAGTTGACTAAGAAGGGTCAAGTGTATGTGTGGGATGCAGCTTGTGAAGCGAGTTTTGTTGAGTTGAAGAGGCGGTTGACCAGTGCTCCAGTGTTGATCTTGCCTAATCCTGGTGAGTCCTTCGTTGTTTATTGTGATGCTTCTTTGATGGGTCTTGGTGGTGTTTTGATGCAGAATGGTAAAGTTGTAGCTTATGCTTCTAGACAGTTGAAAGTTCATGAGAGGAATTATCCTACGCATGATCTAGAACTTGCAGCTGTTGTATTTGTGTTGAAAATGTGGAGGCATTATCTGTATGGTTCCAGATTCGAAGTGTTCAGTGATCACAAGAGTCTGAAGTATCTGTTTGATCAGAAAGAGTTAAATATGAGGCAGAGAAGGTGGTTAGAATTACTGAAGGATTTTGACTTTGAATTGAGTTATCATCCCGGTAAGGCTAATGTAGTTGCAGATGCGCTGAGTAGAAAGTCTCTACATATGTCTATGATGATGGTTCGGGAGCTTGAGTTAATTGAACAGTTCCGTGATATGAGTTTGGGTTGTGAAGTTTCCGCTGATAGTGTAAAGTTGGGTATGCTGAAGTTGACTAGTGGAATTCTGGAAGATATTCGGAATGGTCAGCAAGTTGATGTCGCTCTAGTTGATCATATTACTATGGTTAACCAGGGTAATGGTGGTAATTTTGAGATTGATGAGAATGGCATCCTGCGATTTAAAGGTAGAGTTTGTGTTCCTGAGGTGTCTGAATTGAAAAAGAGTATTCTTGAAGAGGGCCATAGGAGTGGATTGAGTATCCATCCAGGTGCAACTAAAATGTATCAAGATTTGAAGAAGTTGTTTTGGTGGGCTGGTATGAAAAGAGATGTTGCTAAGTTTGTGTATGCCTGTTTGACTTGTCAGAAGTCAAAGGTTGAACATCAGAAACCGGCAGGTATGATGCAACCTTTGAAGATTCCTGAATGGAAGTGGGATAGCATTTCCATGGATTTTGTGACGGGATTGCCGAGGACGGTGAAAGGTAATGATTCTATTTGGGTGATTGTGGATCGATTGACTAAGTCGGCGCATTTCTTGCCGATGAAGATTAATCACTCTTTAGAGAAGTTGGCAGAGTTGTATATTGAGGAGATAGTGAGGCTGCATGGTATTCCATCCAGTATTGTGTCTGATAGAGATCCCAGATTTACTTCTAGATTTTGGGAAAGTTTGCAGAAAGCGTTGGGGACTAAGTTGAGGTTGAGTTCAACTTATCATCCTCAGACTGATGGTCAGACTGAAAGAACTATCCAATCCTTGGAGGATTTGTTGAGAGCTTGTGTGTTGGAGCAGAGTGGTTCTTGGGATAGTTACTTGCCGTTGGTGGAGTTTACTTATAATAATAGTTTTCATGCTAGTATCGGTATGGCTCCATATGAAGCATTGTATGGTAGGAGGTGTAGAACTCCATTGTGTTGGTATGAATCAGGTGAGAGTGTTGTACTCGGACCTGAGATTGTGCAGCAGACGACTGAAAGGGTTAAGATGATTCAGGAGAAAATGAAGATTTCTTAGAGTCGTCAGAAGAGTTATCATGATAAGAGGAGAAAAGCACTTGAGTTCCAAGAGGGAGATCATGTGTTCTTGAGAGTTACTCCGACGACAGGTGTGGGTAGAGCTTTAAAGTCTAAAAAGCTTACTCCGAGGTTTGTGGGTCCGTATCAGATTTTGAAGAGGGTTGGGGAAGTGGCGTATCGGATAGCTTTACCGCCGTCGCTTTCTAATCTGCATGATGTGTTTCATGTATCTCAGTTGAGAAAATATATTACGGATACTTCGCATGTTATTCAGTTGGATGATATCCAGGTGAGGGATAATTTGACCGTTGAGGTGTTGCCAATTCGAATCGATGACCGAGAAGAGAAGACCCTGAGAGGTAAGAAGATTGCTCTCGTGAAAGTTGTTTGGGGAGGTCCAGCTGGTGAGAGCTTGACTTGGGAGCGTGAAGATTAGATGAAGGAGTCGTATCCGGCTCTATTTGCTTGAGGTATGTTTTCGAGGACGAAAACTTCTAAAGTGGGGGAGAGTTGTAACACCCCGAATATTGTTAGATTAATTTATATAATATTGGGAATTATTATTATCATTATTATAAATGTTATTTATTTTAATAATAATTAAATAAATAAAATAAATGGAATATGAAGAGTGGAAGGGTAAAAGTGGAATTGGATAAAAGAGGCCAAAGTGAGAACTCAGAGTATTTTTCACGTATTTTGCCTCAGAGTCAGAAAAAGGGGAGAAACGCTGAAGAGAAAGAGAAGGAAGAGGAAAAGGCCAAAGATTGCTCAGAACTTCCTTCAATCCAAAGAGGTAAGGGGTCTGAACCTTATTAAACGATAATATGCGAGCAAATTCATGATATATGTTGGATTGTTGATGGATTTTGGGGATTTTAGGGAGATTGGGAAAGTTGGGGTTTTGGATGGAAATTCTCCGATCTGTGAGTTTTGTTGAGTTATATGCATTATAATCGAAGTATGTTGTGTATATATGACTGTTAAATGTGGATATTGGGTTGTTAGCTCTGGGGTATGAATTATGGCGAGTAGAGAAGCAAAGCTGCGCTGGTTTTCGTAGCAGATGGCTTCTGTTCGCGCGCGATTCGCGGCGCGAAGCCCAGTTCGCGGCGCGAACTGGGCAGGATTCAGAGGAGTTCTGTAACGCATCGTTCGCGGCGCGAACCCTGCTGCGCGGCGCGAACTGTGCTGTGAAGAAGTTGATGTTGGTGAAATTTTGAGTACGTTGAGTTGCGAGACTCTTAGTAAGTCGCTGTATTTGTATTATAAACAATTAACAGTGATTATATGATTGTGTATGAGATGTTGAATTTACGTGTTTAGTTATAAATGTGTTATGTAACGATGTGATATCATTGTAATGTTGTTGTTGTTTTGTTGAGTTGTATGTCATGCTATTAATGATGATGATAACATGACTATATGATGTTGTTGTTGCTATGTTGATTATGATGCATGTTTGGTGTGCATGCATTCATGAGAGGCCGATGCCTAGTGATGAACGGACTGAGTTCCAATGATGTTGTTGACTCCGGGCTTGTTGAGAGGCTTGGTTCCTTGCGGGGAACTCGGATTCTATGGTGATGAATCTGGGAGTGGTGATCCTGTAGTTGGTCACAAAATGGGTATACCGAGTCGTGTTGAGTCATGCATGGGTGTGTGCATTGCAATTGATATGTTGTTTTGTTGATGTTCATGAGTATGTTGATTATAATGATTATGATGAGCTGTGTTGGCATATGTGAAATATATTTATGTTTATATTTCTGTCGTTATATTATTATTTAATAATGTAATTCTCACCCCTTCTGCATGTGTTTATGTTCATCTATGATGAGCAATGTGCAGATAAAGAGGAGTAGCTATTGTTGAGGTTTGAAGAATAAGTGTAGAGTTATTCTACAGAGTCGAGTCAAATGCTCTGGTCATGTGACACCGGGGTTATGGGATTCGATAGATAATTGGTTATTATTTACGTTGTTTATGATGACTAATATGTTGAGATGTTTTGCTGAGATAATGTTGAAACATTATTTTGAATTGTTATATGATGAATGATAATATTTGTGTTGTTGTCCGCTGCGAAGTTTTAAATAAAATAAATAATATGTTTTATGTTGTGATGCGATAAGTGTTATGTGATAAGAAATGTAAACTCTTCTACATGTTGTACTCTGATAATCTATTTAAATATGTCGTTTGGGTAGAAGGGTGTTACACACATATACTTCTTCAGAAATATATCCATTTAAGAATGCACTCTTAACATCCATCTGATAAAGGATGATGTTATGATTGATTGCAAATGAAATTAAAAGACGAATAGACTCTATCCTGGCAACTGGAGCAAATGTTTATGTATCATCTATACCTTCTTGCTAACTATAACCTTGTGCTACCAGTCGAGCCTTGTTTCTGACAACTTCACCTTTCTCATTGAGCTTGTTTCTGAAAACCCATTTGGTTCCAATAACATGGAAGCCTTTTGGTTTCTGAACAAGACCCCACACGTTATTCTTGGTGAATTGATTCAGTTCTTCTTACATAGCCAGAATCCATTTGTTATCCAGAAGAGCTTCATCAATAGATGTTGGCTCTACCAGAGATACCAAACCCAAAAGAGTCTCTTTAGAAGGTTTGGATGAAGATCTTGTTCTGACTGGAGTGTCTTTATCTCCCAAAATCAATTCTTCAGAATGAGAAGTTCTTGGTTTACTCTTCTTCTAATGAGTTGGACCAATGACAACTTCTGGTTGAGTCGCTTCCGAGTCTTTTGCTTCATCGTTTTTATATTTTCCTTCTAAGTCTTTTTCTCCAGAATCATTATCCTTGGATTTTGAAAGATTAATCTTCAAATTTGCAAATTTCTCAGATAGCTTTGACTTTCAGGGTCAAGCTTATTGTTGAATCTAACATGAATTGATTCTTCAACAATTCGTGTCTTTGTGTTAATTTTTTCGTGTCAAAAATTGTGAGAAAATAAGAAAGGGGAAAACACATTTCTTAAAAAAATGGAAAAAAGTGCAAAAGTACATGATAAGGACCACAACAGTAAAATCTCTAGTACCATTAAGAAGGAACAAATGGGAATGATAATAAAAGGAGAACTAGGCCCCTAACTCAAAAGGTTTAAACCTACTTTCCCAAAAAAAATCCTACCCGAGCATAAGCCAAGATAGAACCTAAAAAGTCCTCAAATGTGTGTGTTTTAATTTCTTTGATGAATTATATTAGAACATGATCAAGCTAAGCATAAACGATTTTGCATGTTGATTGAGAGATTACCTTATCCATTGAGTGAGTCAAGGTGAGATGAGATACATATTTTGTACTCATCAAAGTTTATGATGTTTTCCAAATTTGTTGGATAGAAGTTGGAAGCTAGAATGATGGCCAGGAAAAAAAAACTATATGGTGATGTTCAATTGTTATTCTGCGACTTGTTTTTTGTTAAAATATGCAGTTGCATGCAAGTTATTTGAGGACAAACAACGATTCAAGTTTGGGGTTGTAATGACAATCCTTCATTGCATGAGTTCGGTTGAAGAAATGAATCAAAACAAGTTAAAGAGGAGCAAAAATGAAGAAAAAAGACCAACAAATGAGGAAAAAATAGCTAAGTGTGAAGAAATTGGAATTAGTGAAAATCAGGTGAAAAGGGAGAAAAAGCGTGCAACCACTGAGTAATCACGTGCAACATCGTGCGTGCGATAAGGACATAAAGGATGCATCGCACGTGCGATGTAGGTCATCACGCGCGTGATCCCTCCTTTTTCTGAGCTTTTCTGACGTGTTCTGGTCCATTCTGAAGACTATTTAAGAGGATTTTCTGCACTTTTTCAAGGGTTACGAATTTTGGCATAAAAGTATGATTTTTACAGCATCAAAGGTGATTTTGAGAGCATTTGAAGCCATTGGAGGTCAATCCTTGAATGAATCTCATATGCAATTCTTCTAAATTGTTTTTGGTATTGCATTTTGAATTATAAATAGATAAAATCCTATAGGTTATATTGTGTTGACGAATCTCTTTCAATATTGTTGGGAAATATGTTGATTTGATTTTGAATGAATTCTTTGATCTATCATTCTATTCAATTGTTTCTTATTCATAATGAATTTTATGTGAGATACTCTTTTAATCTAATTTTGGGCATATAGGGAATACTGGCCATTAGTCTATGTGTTGGACCTAGGGCAATTGTCATGCTTATGCTGGTTTACTAAAGATAGAAACACCCGAGTAATGGCTAGTGAATTAATGCTCTGTTGCATCGTCTAATCCTGCTTACGCTAGTGGACTAGGGATATGAAACTGCGAGTAATGATTAGTGAGCTATACCGCAAGAGATTGGTTATAGCAGTTTTGTTAATTCACAATGAGATTATAATGATAAGATTGTTCATGTAAGACATCAAACATCAATACTAGAGAAATATGAGATTCTATACACAACCTAACCGCTTTTATAATTATGTATGAACACTTTGTTTTATTTTCACACTTGAACTTAAACACCCCCCCCCCCCAATTTACTATTTTCTACGTATTGCACATTTTTTGTCTTGTTAAAAAGTAGTCCCTGTGGATTTAATATTTTATTACTATGACACTATTGATACACTTATCGAGAAGTCATCATCATACTACCTCACCATTGTACCAGAGACCTTCCACAGTTGACCTCACAAACTCATCACCAATTTCATGTTCCATATCATAATAGTAGTGTCATATGTGGGAAACCTTTCTTGTTTCTCACACAATTCAACTTCAGACTTCTCATTTTTAGTTTTTTTATGTTGCCGCAACTATTTTTATTGATAATTGTGATCACCATTAACTTCCATACCTCTAAAAAATGATAGATTTCAAAGCAACTAGATCAACTACTTATCATAATATCGCCCATGCGATCGACGCCTTCGCACGAATCCTCACGTCCACACCTTAAGATCCATTCCCCCTAGGATAGGCGTCCAAGTTCTAGTCAATTCTCCAACCACTATGCCTTCTCAACAACAGTTCTACGACCATAAAGTTTTCCCTGTTTCTTCAGCTCAAAAGTGATATTTGCCTTGCTGTAACTGGTTACACCCCCATGTTAACTGTTAGACAATCGGCCTAGATCTAGAGGGGATGAATAGATCCAAGTTAAAAATTTATCCAAAAATTTGACTTAGAAAAGTTTATTGCGCGAAGCAAGTTTCAAATATATCCCGAATCAAAAATCGTCTAACCGAACCTATTATTGAAAAGCCCAAATATGCGTAAAAGTGTCAATGGTATGATAATAATCCACAAGTTGATTATCAATACTTTAAACAACAGATTGAATACTCTACTATAGTAAAAGTCTATCTCCAATGATAGCAACACAAAGAAAAACAGTTGAAACAAATTGTCGAACACTTTGTGTGCGATTAACAAGGTTTGGATGTTTGTATAGGTTTGTAGTTCTTAGAAATCCAATCACTACCAAATGGTATGTGATTACAACAAAAACACAAATTTACTAAATGATTCAAAAATCATTATCCAAACAATATTGATCAAGAGATCAAAGTAATCAACAATTTGCGAATCGAAAAATAAAAGAGAGAGAGAGAGAGAGAGAGAGAGAGAGAGAGAGAGAGAGAGAATATACGAGGATTTGTTTAGGCAGTTCCCCAATCGACCTCGCTATGTGTATGTTTGCCCTCAATCCGAATTCGAATTGAGATATTATTATAAATAAATCTTACTTTGCAAATGTATGTATATAAGAGATGAGAAATCAAATTCCACAAACCCTAAGTTTGTTCTTGACTCTAGCACCTCCAAAAACCTTGATCAAAGATTGATCAAGACACCAACAATGCCGCTTCAATTCACCTGTTGTTGCTACTTCCTTGCACGACCCCCCTGTCTTAAGGCTTTCACTCGACTGAACTAATCCCAAGCACACACTTGTTGAACCCAAGGTTTGTCAACACGATCCACCGTTTCACGCTACTCCATTGCACGACACACCTAGTCCCAAGGCTTTCACTCGATCGGATCTGAATTGCACAATCTTGTCCAAACCCTTAAAACCCTAAGGATCTTGAAGGAAAAACCCACCTCGATTTTTTGATTTGAATCCCTCAAATATCTCAACCTAATATTCTCGGTACACCAAACCTAATTGGACGTTATCAATCCTAATCTAGATGACACCCAATCAAAAAATGATTATGTGTAGTTTGATTGCATGTATGCATAAATTGAATTAAAGATTATGGGATACTTTGAAATCCTGGATTCATGTAGGTTTTACTCACTCTAGAAACCTTACTAGAGAATGATGCATGTATGAAGTATATATATGCATGGGTGGATGAAAGTAAAAAGGAATACAATGATCTTTGAGAAAATATGAAAATATGCAAAAAATCATTATATTGGTTGACCTGTTTAAGTCATGTGTCGACCTATTCGAGGCATAGGTCGACCTGTTAAAGATCATGTGTCGACCTATCAATGTCATGTGCCTCATATGTATTGACCCATGAAATCAACACATGAAACATAAGCTATAGGCTTTAATACTGCAGTATGTGTGTCGACCTATAACAAGGATGTGTCGACCTATAGCCTAGAAAATTTTATTATAGGCCGACCTGCTTACGTATGTGTCGACCTATCATATGCATGTGTCGACATGACCAACAATTTTTCATAAAAATTGACTTTTCATGCATGCGAACTTTTCAAAGATGTTTCCAAAGACTTGTATGCTTCCTAAGGCTAAAATGCACATAGAGAATATGAGGATACCGTCCAATGTACATAAACGCTAAAGAATCCTAGTTTTGACATCATACAAAACACTTCTAACGGAACGTAACGGAATATGCACTCACATTAACCAATTATAACACTTAAATTACAAAATATACTTTAACTTTAGTGGGTATAATACTTTTAACAATTCACTAACAAATTCTCCTTTCAGTGGTAACCAATTACATGTAGATGTTCACCGATTACAACCATAAAGTTTTCCCTGTTTCTTCAGCTCATAATTGATATTTGCCTTGCTATAACTGGTTACAACCCCATGTTAACTAGTTACAACAAGTTCTCTCCACCTTTGTCTCATCATTATTTCACTCTTCCATCCTATGCTCATGAGTGTCAAGAGAGATTTGCAACCCCTCTTTGCTCATCGTTGCAAGATCCCCCAATTCCTCAATCGCTATAACTACATTGTCAAATCTTAGCGTTAAAGAATGTAAGATTTCCGCGATAACATACTGATCATTGGCTGTTTCTCCAGATGCCTTCACTTGATTTTGTAATCGAGTGATTCTTGTTGTGAAATCATTGATTGTCTCCTTTTCTGCCATTTGAATCAATTCAAGTTAACGCTTGTGAGTTTGTAACCTCACCACCTTCGCATTGTCAGCCCTTGCATATTCCTTCTCTAAGATTTCCCACGCTTGCTTTGATGATTCACAATCACCAATTTTCTCAAAGTTGTCACCACCAATACATTGATGGATCAAAAACAACATCTTGAATCTTTCTTATTCTTTTCTTTATGCGTTGCTCGTTGTGCTTCCGTTGCACCTTCAACAAGAGGATTCACCCCGTTCTTGTCACTTCAAGACCATCTTGGTAACCAAATAAGACTTTCATTTGTTTGCACCATTTGTCGTAATTCTTCGCATCAAGGATGGGTAGGTTTAGAAGGGTTCTTTCATTGGAGACAAAATTCATGTTGCACACTAGGTGTTTATGGATCAAAACCAGGCTCTTGATGCCAAATGTTAGAACTTGGAACCACAAGATTAATTAATAATGGAGAGAGAGAGAGAGAGAGAGAGAGAGAGAGAGAGAGAGAGAGAGAGAGAGAGAGAGAGAGAGAGAGAGAATTAAGGGTGCAAATATTTTATTCATCAACTATGATGAGGATGCCTCAAAGACATTTATACAAACAATTCAAAAGTGATTGAGACACAATTCACACAATAACATAACTGAAAAACAGAAAACTCGGACCTATAACCTACTATACTAAACTTGTGACCGATTAAAACTGACACAAAATTAATTTTCCTTTCAGTGGTATCGGTTACATGCATAAGTTAATCGATTACACCCACAAAGTTTTCCCTATTTCTTCAGTTCAAAAGTGACATTTGTCTTGCGGTAAGCGATTACACCCCCCGTATTAACCGATTACATCACTCACTTGAATTACCAAAAATACTTTTAACATTTGGCATCTCTTGACTCAAATTTTATTTTGCAAATTATACATAATATAAATGCTAATTTAATTCATAAATTTATTAAAAATTTATATATAATAGTTTAATCAATTTATTCTTTCATAAAAATTATTAAAACTTTGGTTTTATTTATTTGTTTTAATAAATATAATAATTTATATTATTATTATTATTACAATAAAAAATAATTATAAATGAAGTGGAAATTCATGTATGCCACCACATCATTAATTTAATTGCCACATCATAAAAATTAAGATCTAAATGAAGTGGAACTTAAAATTCAAAATAAAATAAAATTGAGAGATCAATAAATTAAATATTAAAATAAGAACATTAAAATTAAAAAAAAAACAACTAAAAATAGAGACCAAAAGCAATTAAACCAAAAAAACTAAAAAAAAAACTTTGTTATTTATTGTTTAAAAAATCTTAATTATTTAATTTCACATATCTCTCTACTATAAATAAATAACTAGAAATAATAATAAAAAAATTAATAGAAACTATCTTTACTCTTTAAAACATCAAATCAAATAGTAAAAAAAAAAGAACACAATTTCTAAAAAAAACAATAACGACGTATATATATTACAGCAAATTTTAAATAACTACTCGAAGAAAAGAAGGATCCACACCACACCAGAGAGAAGAAAAAAGGGTTTGAAAGTTCTTCAGTATTTTCACAACTTAGTACCATGGCTGCTGAATCTCCTACTTCTATTCGTAAAGGTTTGTTCTTTTTCATCAATCACCCCAATTTTTATTTTCTCCTTTTCAAATTGATTTAGTTTCTCTCTGTTTTTTTGTGCAGTCGTTGTTCATCTCAGAGCCACCGGGGATGCTCCGATTCTCAAACAATCCAAATTCAAGGTGTGATCTTTTGTGATAATGGGTTTTTTATTTCTTCAAATTTCATCATTAAAAAACGTTAATTTAATCCCCTTTATCAATAAATAACCGCGTGTGATAATTTGGTGCTGTAGAATAATATCAGGATTTGAAAAAAGTCTCTATTGTTTTGTGATGCAATGTTTAGTTCAACGTGTTGTTAAACAGTGGCTATAGCAATGTAGAATTGCGGAATTTGTACAAAACTACTATTTTCTGCAATTGAGAACATTGAACTCTAGTGGGTGTAGCTTTGAGTTCTACATGCGTTACCACCACATAAGTTAGGGTTTGCAAACACATGCTAAATGTTGAAAGACTATAGATGAAGATTGCTCAGTTAGGTAAAAGTGGATCGAGACTGTTCGTTATATTTGGATTTTTAAGTTTTATAGGTTTTTCATGCTTGCTTTGGCTAGGATTGGTTTGATGTAGGAAATCAGTCATGCCTTTGCTTAATGTGGTTGCTTATGGCTTAAAAAGTAAAATGGAATCATGTCGACAAATTAAGCCTATGATACCTGCCTTGGTCAATGTTGTAGTACAAATTAAGCCTATGACACGTCTCAGTGTCGACATGTGAATGTCGATGTCGCTCCGGTGTCATTGTCTGTGTCCATGCTTCATAGAGGATTTTGGAATCTCACGTATGGAAATTGTGGGTTTGGGGTGCACGAATAAAAACTCAAGGTTTTAAACTAAAGTCTGAAAGTCATTATATTGAGGGATGTTCGCATGAATTTATTGAGTCTAATCCTATGTTTGATAAGTATTCTTAAATCTTGAAGTGCTAAACCACTCTTTACACATATATATTTGAAATGACAGATAGCTGGAACTGATAAATTTGCTAAAGTGATAGAGTTTCTTCGCAGACAGCTCCACAGGGAGACATTGGTAAACAATTACTATATACTCTACCACCATCTGGTTCTTTAAAGGCTCTGCATTCTCAGTTTTTTGTTTTCTTGTTTTGCAGTTTGTATATGTCAACAGTGCTTTTTCACCAAACCCCGATGAACTGGTAGTTGATTTGTATAATGTAAGAAACTACTGGATTCCTTTTCCATCGCTTTTAAATATTTTTGTTGAATGTAAATGATGCATATCGCTATTTCTGGTTCTGCAGTTATGAATCACATCGTGATAATACTTCTTTTGATCTTTGTTGTGGAAAACTGGTAGATTTAGGCCTTTTTGGGGCTATCTATTTGTTTTGTAAACTTTAATTAGTACATTTAGAATCTACCTTAACCTTTTTTTGTGGCTATCTTCTTGTTTTGTAAAAAATAGATAACAGACATTTTAGCCCGTAAGGCAGTTTCAAGTTTCAACATCAAAAAGTGAAAAAAGTAAGGAAATCCAATATCCGTTACTTTTCCCTTCCATTTTCTTATTTTGATTTCAAGCTATTCCTTGACCTAGACCTACTTGATGAAGAAATAGGCAAGGTGACTTTCAGATTACATTCTACAAATTATTTTTGTAAAATTATCATTCTCATCTATGTGAATTAATCAAAATGCAACAAATATTGAGGGACGAAGGGAGTATATGACATGCATTTTCTTGCTGTTTTGGGGGGACGGAGAATTGCTAGAGACCTAGAGTAGTATGGTAGTTGTTGAGGTTCTCTACTGTGACTAATATGCTATTACTTACTAGGGGGAAGTACCAAGCCACTTTAATGGTCCTACAGGCATCTCATACTACTCGATGTGGGACTTTGGCACCCCATAGTACCCAAGTCCTTATCATAGCTCCGCCCCTAAGATACGGCAGCTGCACTCTACGATGCTTTGGCCTTTCCCGCCGGCGGCCCCTATGTAGGTAGCCATTTCCGAGCCGCTGACAACTAGCTCTTGTACCAATTGATAAATATCCAAATACTTGGGTAACTTTCCCTTAAAAGTTAGTAGCTATCATAGAGGAAGAGCCAAGCCACATCAATACACACCTAGCATCTCACGCTACTCGATGTGGTGTGGGACTTGGACACCCTATAATACCTAAGTCCCTATCACAATGCTTCAGCAGATGTATTATTTCATGTCGATGATAGAATCTAATTAACTGAAAGCGCATGTAATCACAGTTCCTTAAGAAGTTTTACTCAAGAGGTAGAATCTATTATTTTAAATCACTTGTAGTGGAGGTCATAAAATTCTTCATGTTAACTAATCTTGCAAGTCAGAAAGAAATCTAAATTTCAGAAACAGTAATAGAACCGAAGTATAGTTTTCCTTGTTGTTCAACTAGTCTTAGAGCTGGTACGTCATTAAAGCTTGCTGGTTTTTGTAAGCCACAAGTCATGTTCCTCAAGCCATCCCGTAAATGACATATATGAACTAGTTTGTGGCAGAATGTTGACATTGTCAGCTATAATGGTCACAGAATTATCAAGTGTCTGGTTTCAAGTAATATTTTTAGAATATTAGAAAATACCTTAGAATATATTTGTATTATGTTTGAGTATCTTAGTTTATCTCATAGAATTAGTTTCTAATATTAGACTATCTCTTAAGATTAAGAGTCTTGTATTTCGATGACTATGATTTAGTATTTAGTCTTTTGTATCATGTTACTAATACTATCAATAATATTACAGCATTATCATATTCAAAGTCGTTATTATATCTCTTCCCCTTATTTTATCCACAAACCATAACTTCATAGGAGATGCTTATGCTAATTTATCATTTCCTTATATGTCAATATGCTTAGTACAAAAGTCTAGCTTTTTCAAATCATTGCCAGCAAAAACTTTCCGTTTTCTTAATCCAAACCTTCTCTCAAGCATATTCATGATTCTAATTTCTTGTTTTATATCCTCTAGACAGCCTAACTATACTGTTTATTTATCACATGCTGTTGTGCTATTTCTTTTCTCTTTATGGGCCACCCTGATTTTTCAGAATTTCGGTTTTGATGGAAAACTGGTTGTCAACTACGCGTGTTCTATGGCATGGGGCTAATACTAAATAGAGGTTGCTGATTGATGTTGATAAACTCGCTCTACACATTTCAAATTGTGAATACATCAAACTCAAGACTTCAATTGCATACAATCAAACTACACTATTTCTTGTGAACTTGAAGGTTCCGCCGACAAGGTAGAAATGGAACAAAAACTAAGACGGTACTCTTCATAATTTGCGGGTTTGAAATACCTTTTATTTTAGAAATATATTTACCTATTGGACTCACCCTTTTAATTTTATTCATTCATGTCAATAGTATTATGTCATGGATGATGATAGTGTAGAGGCTCATGCTTGTTGAAGTGATAATCATTTATCTATCCATCTTGATCTTGATGTATATAACTTGAGCCAATAATTTTATTGAAGGTAAACCAAACCATGAAGTCAACCTTAGTTTAATAATTTAATATTACAATTTCAAACAAGTGTCATTAGCAAGACCTTTGGAATTTGTCTGCATGCATGAATGAATGAATGAACAATGGTCACTGAAAAGCATGTGATTCATTGATTGAGTTCACTGCGAAGCGCGTGATGAAAGCAACTCACATTGGGCTGAATTGAAGTAACTCGGTCAAGTCACGCCTTGTTTGGTTTGATATTCAAAGTCTGCTATCTGCTGCAGCAGACAGATGTGTGAATGAATAACATCAAACATAAAAACAAACGTTAACGCGGAGTTTTCTAGGTTTCCCTCCTAATTTACCACAAAACTTCCCTCCTAATGAAATCAATGTTGCAGAGTCTTAGTCCAACCATAATGTTGTTGGTTATTTGATGAGTATGATGAATCCAAAAGATGAAGTAAAATTAGGGAAATGTAGAGAGTAGAAGACAAGTTGAAGAAGTTATGTTATTTGTTGGTTATCTAGTTGCAGTGTTTCACAGTGGATCTGGACCAATTGCCATCACTGGACTGACCAGTGACCTCTAAGCATCCATGCATTGCATTTGCAAGTGGTGACCAGTTCTACCAATTGGTTCCATTCGGTCCAATTGAAACCAATCACACATTTATTTGGGTCAAATTATTTGTCCAATTCTTAAAGTGAAAGATAAGTCTTGATAGATAGGAATAAATATATATATCAAAATTTGCATGCAAACGTTGTTATTATTACACCTCATAAACCACCATGCCTTCAAATTCAAACATTTTATTTTGAAAATTATTTCATTTTATAGCTCAACTACACCGCCTTAACAAGTAAAATATGATTTATTCGAATTAAATGCAAAATCAATTCAATAAATAAATAACTTTTAGCACAACAATTGTGAAGATGTTTTCAGTTTCAGAGTTTTAACATCTAACTCAATAGTAAATGCTAAATAGAAACATTGTAAGATAAATTAAAAAAAAACTTTTTGAAAAAAATAAATTAGAATGTATTAATTATATATTTTTTAAATAAAGATAAATTGTTAAATAAAAGAAAAACAAAAAGGAATAGCTAGTAAAAGTAATACTTGAACATGTTAGGCTAACTTTGCTTTGTGAGACCAATATGGGGTGTGGATAGTAGACTTTTCAATTTGTACTTCCTTTGTTATCCTAAGAACTGGGCCTTGATGATTACGGCTTTTATTAGAAAATAAAGCAATTAACAAAAGTGTATTTAAAAATAAAATATTATTATAGAAACAAGTAATTATTAACAAGTAATTTATTTTATTAAAGAAAAAAAACTAATCACGGATAACTCAACAAATCACACGTTTAATTTTAAAAAAAATACATGCTTTCTTCCGAATATTATTTATTTTTAAAATTTAATATATAAATGTTTTTTAATTGTACTATACTCCGCAAAGACTAATGGAAATTAAAAAATTGATTGGAGTATAAAGTTTGTTGATTATTTTGTAAAATTTATATAAATTTAATTGAAGAAAACTATTTAATGTTTGTCTAAGAATATTTAGTGTATATTGTAGAAAAAACTATAATTAACAATATATGAATTAAAAAATCATTAATACTTTAAAATTTAATGAGAATTTTATTTTAAAAAAATGAGAAAAACTCAAGAAAATTTTGTATTTAAGAATAGAGATAATGTTATGTATATTATTTTTAAAAATTATATTCTACTTTATGTTTATTGTATTTATGATCTTGAAAAGAGAATAAGATCAATAGTTATTAAAATTTGTTTATAATAATTCTTTTTCTTCTGAATACTCCTTCAAGAGTCTCACATGTCAACAAAATCGTCAAAATTCTTGATATCAAATATAGCAAAATTCAATTTCCATTGCTATAATAACTAATACATTTATTTCCAATTAACCCTTAGATTAAATTTTGATATATTTATGAAATTAATATGTGTTTTCATGTGCATAATGACAAAATGAAAAACATATATTTTTTATTAGTTAAATACCATCACTAGACTTTATTAAAAACTATACATTTTTTCTCTCTCTCTCTCTTAAATATTAAAAATAGTAGGAAGTTTATATGTAAAAAAAATATTAAGCTATATTTATTTTAAAAGAGTACTAGTATTTATTTATTTATTTATTATGTAGGAGTATTTTCTAAGGAAAATAATATATTTTATTGTTAAATAATAATATACATTTTTTCAACTCTAGTTTATCTGATATCATCAAAATTATCCAGTATTCCACAAACCACACTATCTCACAACTTGATTCAACCCTCACCATTGATGAAATCACATTACAACAAAAACGAAATCCAACACTTGAAAAAAACAGTACAACATAACATCAACCTGTACTAAATCAAAACCTTAAAGATTTTGTCATCTTGTCTCTCTCTCTCTCTCTCTGATAAAAATGAAAAACTTAAAATAGATTATTTTGATATTAGACTGGTACTACATGCCGTGGCCACTTCTGCAGAAATCTGAGAAAGAAATGAAAGAGCTGGCACAAAACCCAACACTCTCATTTCCTCACAATATAACACGACACAACATCACTAAAAACATCCTCAAAAATATAATTATATATATCTATTCATTATTCACACTCATTTCACAATCCTAGCCTAGAACAAACCCACGATATATCAAACTCATATGATTATTATGACTATGATATCTTTAGATTTTCAAAACCAAACCATTCTTAGCTTTCATCTTTGAGCTCAAACTCCAACGTTCCAAACTTGCATACACAAACCTCTAGATTTTTTCTTCTGTTTCTTAATATGAGTAACTGGTTAGGCTTTTCTCTCTCCCCACACTTGAGGATTGGTGAAGATTTTGGTACAGAAAACCAAAACCAAAACCATGGAGAAGGTTCAGAAACTGGAAGAAACTATGTTCCTTCTTCTCCTCATCCTCATCCTCATCCTCATCAACACCTTTCTGTTATGCCTCTACGATCTGATGGTTCACTTTGTGTTTCTGATTCCTTTACACCTCAAGGTATATCTATATCTATATATTTATACATCATTGCATGTTCTAATAACTTTTTTTTGTTCTTACTCATTACTTCTCAAAAGGGTATTTTTTATTTTCCTCAAAACAATTTGCATGTTCATAAAAATTGTTTCTTTTTATTTTTATACCTCCTTTGAAAATAAGTACTTTTTTTTTAAAGTTTGTATATGATTTTTTTGATGACAGAATGGAGATATGAGAATGGAATAACTGGTGGAAATTCAAATGAAGAAGGACCAAAACTTGAAGATTTTTTGGGATGTTACTCAAACCAAAACCAGAATAGTACTAATATTTCCAAAATCAATGTTAATGTTTCACCAAGTTTTTGCACCAACAATAACACAGAGATTGAAACAGGAGAGAATCATACTCATCATAATCATAATCATCATAATCATAATCACAATCACAATCACAATCACAATCACAATCATCTATCAAACCAATCTCTGATTCACTCTTTCCATCATGCATACAACGATAACAACAACAATCATCACGCTTTAATCAACAATAGTACTATGTACAAGTCTTGGATGACTCAGACTCAGTTTTCTGATGGGAAAACTTCTAATGATGGAAATGGTTGTAGCTTTCAATCTCTTAATTTAACTATGAGTCCAAGTATGCCAAATGGTGTAAGTGTTGGTGTTGGTGTTGGTGGTGCAATTTCTAATGTTCAGATGAATGAAGATCCTAGGAAAAGGTCTTTGTCAAAATCTGGTTCTGCTAGAGAACCTGTCCCTCGCAAATCTATTGATACTTTTGGACAAAGAACATCTCAATATCGTGGTGTTACAAGGTACTACTATGTTTCATTTTTTTTTTCTTAATGTTAATTTTTGTTGAATTTTATGTTTTTTTATTTTACTTTTTTGGGTTTGATGGATTTGTTTAGACATAGATGGACTGGGAGATATGAGGCACATTTGTGGGATAATAGTTGCAGAAAAGAAGGACAAACAAGGAAAGGAAGACAAGGTGAAACAAACATATATGTTTTTTTGATTATTTTAATGTTTTTGGTTTATGTTGTCATTGACTAAGGTTTTGTTGGATTCTTCTCTTTTCATGGCTTCTTCAAAATCTTTCACAGTTTACCTTGGTAAGTTTCAAAACTCTCTCTCTCATTAATTCTTTACCAAGATTTGATTAGATTCATTACTCAATATAAAGCTTTGGAAGGTGTGTTTTGGTTTCGTTTTTCTCAAAATTATTTATGACTTTTGGCAACTGAAATAACTTATTTTTCCATTATTATTAGGTGGTTATGATAAGGAAGAAAAAGCAGCAAAAGCTTATGATTTAGCTGCACTCAAGTATTGGGGTCCAACAACTCACATAAATTTCCCTGTAAGGTTTTCTGAAACTCGCACAGTTTACTCCTTTGGAAAAAAAGCACTTAAACAAATTCACTAGAAGGAAGAAAAAATTTAAAATATTTAGAAAAAGTCTAATATTTCTTATATGTATTTAATGTATGCAGTTTGAACTTTGAAACATTACATTGTTAGTATAACTGTGATCACTCTATGTATCTACTACTTTCTTAAATGCTCAGTTAAGCACTTATGAAAAGGAACTTGAAGAAATGAAGAACATGACTAGGCAAGAATTTGTGGCCAATTTAAGAAGGTAACATTAAATTTTTTTCAATGTGAATTTGGTGAGTTATTTTTCTTTTCCTTTTCACCAATTTTATTGATTATGGAATGAACTGTCCTTTTTTGCTTTACATGTATAGGAAGAGCAGTGGATTTTCAAGAGGTGCTTCTGTGTATAGAGGTGTGACAAGGTATGGCCTAAAGTGATTTTCTTGCTGTAATTTCAGCTTTTCTTTTTTGAATCAAAAGATGAACAATTATTGAGTAGTGTTTATCTTTTTCTTGTCTCAATTTTTCAGACACCATCAACATGGAAGGTGGCAGGCTCGAATCGGACGGGTTGCGGGAAACAAAGACTTGTATCTTGGTACATTTAGTAAGTTCTCTTACCCTCCCTCACTATTTTAAACCCGTTTGTTTCGACTTTTTTGAAATGTTCGATACGAAAATTTCTGGATCCGTCACTGAATAGGCACACAAGAGGAGGCTGCAGAAGCATATGATATTGCAGCAATCAAGTTTAGAGGAACAAGTGCTGTGACCAACTTTGATATAAGTAGGTATGATGTCAAGAGAATTTGCTCAAGCTCAACTCTAATAGCCGGAGATCTCGCGAAACGGTCACCTAAGGAATCCGCGCCTCCTGCTGCAGCCACTGCCGAGGAGTTCAATCCGTGCGGGAGTACGTCGGCACCTTCTCAGCCGCCTCCTCTAGTTATTACCGACGGCGAACAGCAGCATTCTGATGAATTGTCCAACATGGTGTGGAATTCAAACAAGGATGAACAACCACCGCAGAACGAGTGCGGAAACAACACCAACGTCAACGTCGTCGCTGAATCGTCGCAGCTCGGTGACGGTTCGCCAAGCAACAAGACTGAGATGAACAAATTACCTAATGAGTTTGGAGGGAGTGGAGCAGATTATGGACATGGTTACTTCACACTGCAAGGACCAAAGTTTGATGATGGAAACAATGAAAATGACCACATGAATAACAATAGGCTTGGGAATTTGGGCTTGGTTAATCAAGTTCCTATGTTTGCTTTGTGGAATGAATGAATGAATGTAATGTTCGAGTTTGACATTAAAAAAACATTAGCTTAGGAAACTAAGGTCAAATGTCAGATTTATTATTATTGAATGATTATTGTTGTTTAGTATATTTTGTAACTTGTTTTTCTTTTGGAGGAAAAAGATGTGTCAGAAAAAGTTGATTCCTTATGTGTTCAATAGTTAGGGTATATATACTTATCTTAACTATCAATAAGATAAATTTAAATCGTCTGATCGTAACTATCAATCGAAATGTGGGCGACAATTTTAAAGGTAGGGTATATACATTTTTCTTAACTATCGATCAGATAAATTTGAATCATTTGTTCGTAACTATCAATCGAGATGAGGGCGACAATTTTGAATCGTCTAATCGAGAATGTGGGTGACTATATGCATGTGGTAAGTCACATTGCAAATTAACCAAATCTAAGACTAAATATTCTAAGATTATCTACATTGATGGAAGTGAAAATTGTTGTGTAAAACTACTAATCATGAGATTCGTACAAAACTATGAAAATGATAATTACTACATCCTCTTTGGCTAGTAACTTGATGATATTCATCTAAAATTATCATTTGACAAGTTGTCATGACTCATGAGTACTTTTTCTTTGACTAAAAAGATATTTTCATGCATGAATCTTTATAGAAAATTGGTTCAGTTTGTCATGCAAAGAAAAAGAGGGTAAAATAAATTAATGGAATGTGATGGGGGAAATAAAACAGTGACATATATGTCTTTTGGCATCAAGACAAACTAGAATGACAAAGATGAGAGATTTCTCAACTTAGCATTATAATGTTACTTTCATGTTCTTAAGCAGTTGTTTAAAACAAATAAGAGTAGATAATTTAGTATTTTGTATTAAGTGCTTTATATATAATTTATTTAATTTCTTTTTAATCAATATATAAGACTAATAAATTATTTAATGTGTTATAAGTAATGCCATATATATAGACTTATGTTATGATGATATTATTCCATATACATATATATATAGAATCGGCATCCCCTTATTCATGTTGTCAAATATTGTTACCACATAAAATCTCTCTCATGTTGTTATGTTATGCATGTCAAAACCTTATATGTTGTTGACTTGTCTCATATTGAAGATGTTGTAGATTAGAGAACAGATTTATGATATTGCTCATAAATAAATTTTTACAATGTGAGTTATTTTGATGTGAATTATTAACGACTCTCTTATTTATAACATATTGTTTGGTTGTGGTAGTCATGCTTTTATTTGTATATATATCTTCTAATTTATTTTTAAAATATTCATTATTTTTTTTAATATATTAAATATTAAAATTTAGTTCAAAGAATTAAAAAAAAAAATAATTTATTAAATATTTTAACTAATTCAATAATATAATTAATTTCAAGTGCAAATATGCAGTTCAGTAATAGAGAATTCTGATTTTTGAAGGCATGATCGGTTATCAGAATTGACGTAACCGGTTATACCTGAGACTGAATTACTTACGAAATTATTTAGTTTCAGGTGTAACGGATTACCCACTTTGACATAACCGGTTACGCGCTCAATTCTTTTGTTTTTCTGCTATTGTACTTGATTAAAATGAATTTAAATCATTGTGTAATCTCTATATAAGTGTGTAGGATGCACTCTCACCCTAACTAATGAAATTACTCATTCTCCCCCCCCCCCACTCACTCTCTCTCTCTCTCTCTCTCTCTCTCTCTCTATATATATATATATATATATATATATATTCTCCTCTTTCACTCTCCACACACTAAATTTACTCATTCCAATTTTCATCAACCTTGTGTTTTGTTTGTTCTAACATTTAGTACCAAGAGCTTGGTTCAGATTCACAAACACCTCGTGTGCAACATGAATTCAGTTTCCAATGATAGAATCCTTGCAAATTTACCCATTCTTGATGTGAAGAACTATGACAAGTGATGCAAGAAAATGAAGGTGTTGTTTGACTACCAAGATGTTCTTGAGGTGATCAAGAATGATGTTTTTCCTCTTGTTCAGAATGCTACTAAAGCGCAACAAGCAACACATAAAGAAGAGAAGAAGAAGGATTACAAAGCGTTGTTCTTGATTCATCAATGTGTTAATGGTGACAACTTTGGAAAAGTTGATGATTGCGATTTGTTGAAGCAAGCTTGGGAGATATTAGAGAAAACTTATGCAGGGGCTGATAAAACAAAGGTGGTGAGGTTACAAACTCACAAACGACAGCTCGAATTGATTCAAATGGAGGAAAAAGAGATAATCAATGATTTTGCGACGAGAATCACCCACTTGGTGAACCAAGTGAAGGCGTTTGGAGAAACCATTACGGAGTAGTATGTCGTTGTTAAGATCTTGCGTTCTTTAACGCCAAGATTCGATAACATAGTTATGGCGATTGAGGACTCGAAAGATCTTACAACGACGAGGAAAGAGGAGTTGCAAAGTTCTATTGAGGATAATGAGAAAAGGATGGAGAAGAGGAATAACGATAAGGCAAAAACGGAGATAGCTTTGCAAGCTCGTTTCAATGAGAAGGACAAGAGATCGAAAGGAAAATGGCCTTTAAAGAATAAAGGGAATTTTCAGAATTTTGGTGGAAAAGAGTCCTGAAGTTCAAAGAGTTCGATGAGTCAAACGAGTGAGAGTAGCTATAATAAACATGGTGGTCATGGCAACTTTAGAGGCGAAAGAAAAAGATTTGACAAGAGCAAGGAGCAATGCTACAAGTGTCAATGGTTTGGTTAATTTGCGAAAGAATGCAATGCAAACAAGAAGGAATCTAAAGGGGATGAAGCTAAGGTTGCAAGGCAATAGTTTGATGAAGAGAATACACTCTTGATCATGATCATGAAAGATAATTATAGAAATTTATAGCTGCGGGATAGCAACTGCAACTGCTCAAAGAATGCAGAAAAATTGGGATGCAACTGGTTGAATGATACTGTTGATCGGTTGCGTGAAGAGGAAGACGCCATGATGAGTATAAAAGGAGTTCAATATAGTGAGGAGTTATATTTGGACCCGGGTTATTCAACTCACATGATAGTAATCAAGTATTGGTTTGTTAAAATCAATCATGCCATGAAGAACAAAGTAAAGTTTGCGGATGACACCACTCTAATGGCCGACGGTATCAATGGTGTTTTGATCATGATAAGGGATAAGGGACATTACTTGATCAAATATGTCTTGTATATTCTAGGAATTAAATGTAATCTTCTAAGCATTGGCCAGTTGCTTGAGAAGGGATACAAAATTCATATGAAAAACAAGGGGTTGCGCGTTTTGAATGCAAAAGGAGTTTTGATCCTTAAAGCGCCTATGGCTTCCAATAGAACCTTCAAGGTTGAGTTAAAGGTTATGTAGCATACATGTCTTGCTACTGTAGCAAGTAGAGAATAGTGGATGTGACATTATCGTCTTGGGCATCTCAATTTTAGAGATCTCAAGAATTTGCAAAAGAACGGTATGGTAATGAGGCTGCCATCTATCAATATACCAGCTAAAATGTACGAAGAATGTGTGCAAGCTAAGCAACATAAGGGAAAATTCAGTAATGGTGAAGACCAGAGAACCAAGAATTACCTTAAGGTGGTGTATTCGGATGTGTGTGGGCCTATGCAAGTAGATTCCATTGTTAGCAATACATACTTTGTCACTTTTATCGACGGTTATAGTAGGAAGCTATTAACATACCTAATATAGAGAAAGGATAAGGTATTCAAAGTATTCAATAAGTTAAAGTCCATGGTGGAGAGGCAAAGTGGTCTTAAGCTCAAAGTGCTCAAAATGGTTGGTGGAGGCGAATATGTCTTAAATGATTTTGGGAAGTTTTGTGATCAAGAAGGCATTATACGTGAGGTAGTACCACCCTATACACTACAACAAAATGGTGTATCCGAAAGGAAAAATCACTCGATTATGAACATGGTGAGAAACACATTGAAGGGGAAGAACTTGCCAATATGTTATGAGGAGAAATAATATCTACAACTGCCTATTTGTTGAATAGGTGCCCTACTAAGAAGCTGGAAAATGTAACATCGGAGGAAACATGGTTGGGGTTAAAGCCAAATCTGAACCATTTGAATTTTTTTGGTTTTATTGCATACTGATATTTTCCTGGTCAACTTAGAAAGAAGTTGGATGACAAGGGAGAGGTGATGATTCTTGTTGGATATCACTCCACTGGTGGTTATAAACTGTTTAATACTATTAACAAAAGGATCGTGATCAGTCAGGATGTGGTGATCAATGAAATGAAGCTATTGAAATAGGGCGTAACCGCTTACCAGCAGTCTATAATCAGTTACATGCAGATTATAATCGGTTACCAGAATCCTGAAACCAGTTACATGTTTAAAATTTTGGATTCTAAGGTTGTAGGAAGTACAAAACAACATGTCGTCCAATCCTGTGATGAAGGAAATGTTAGAAGGTCAACAAGGCAAAGGGGTTTGCCTCAGAGACTCCAAGATTGTGAGTTGTTTCGTGACAATAAGGTCAATGATGTTGGTGATTTCGTTCACTTTGGACTTATGGCTGAATTTGCACCCGTTAATACGGAAAAGGCTTTAATTGACCCAAAGTGTATTTGTGCTATGAAAAGGAGCTGGAATCTACTGAGAAAAATAGTACTTGGGAGCTTGTTGATCTACCAAAAGGGAAGAAGATAATTTGCGTGAAATGGGTGTTCAAAGTGAAGGCAAATCCCAAGGGTGAGATAATCAAGCATAAAGCTAGATTAGTGGCTAAGGGATTTTTGCAAAGATAAGATATAAAATTTGAGGAGGTATTTGCACCGGTTGCTAGGATTGAAACCATTAGGCTTGTTGTTGGTATTGCTCATAACCACAATTGGCATATCTATCAAATGGATGTCAAATCCGCGTTTTTGAATGGACCACTAGAGGAAGAGGTATATGTAGGAAAACCCCCTGGCTTTGTTGTGAAAGACTAAAAGCTGAAATTCTACAAGTTGAAGAAAACATTATCTAGTTTGAAGCAAACTCCAAGAGCTTGGAATAGAAGAATTGATGTTTTCCTAAAGGAAATTGGCTTCAAGAAATGTGTATCGGAGCATGGAGTATATGTGCAAATGGATGCTAGTGAAGGAGTAATCATCCTTTGTCTATATGTGGGTGATTTATTAATCACAGGCAACAATGATAAGTGCATTTCAAAGTTCAAGAGTGAACTTATGCATGAATTTGAGATGACGGAATTTGGTCTCATGACTTACTTTCTAGGCATTGAGTTCCACAAGTCCAAAATGGGGTTGCTCATGCATCAGAGGAGATATGCTCTTGAGATATTGAAAAAGTGTGAAATGAAGCATTGTAATGCTGTCATTTCTCTAGCTGAACCAAGGTTGCAATTGTCTAAGAATGAGGATGAGGAATATGTTGATCTAACTCAATATAGGAGGTCGATTGGATCTTTGCGTTACTTGTGCAATACGCGACCAGACTTAGCATTTAGTGTCGATATTGTGAGTAGATTCATGAAGAGACCAAATATATCTCATATGGAAGCCGTCAAGAGGATCATGCGCTATGTCAAAGGTTTTGTTGATTGCAGAATACTCTTTCCTACAGGGGATACTGATAGAAAATGAAATTCGCTCGATTTTACCGATTCTAATTGGTGCAAAGATAAAGATGATAGGAAGTCTACAACTGAATACATATTTATATTTGGTGCAACACCAATCTCTTGGTGTTCAAAGAAGGAACCAGTAGTTACACTCTCATCTTGTGAGGCCGAGTACATTGCCATTTTTTTATGTGTGTGCCAAGCCGTATGGCTTACGAATCTATTAGAGGAGCTGGGCATCAGTGAGGGTGAGGCTGTCACACTCTTAGTTAACAATGTTTCCGCAATTAATCTTTCTAAAAACCCAATTGAACATGGGAAAGGCAAGCACATAGAGATGAGGTTTTACTATTTGAGGGAACTAGTTGGTGAAGAGAGGTTATGATTAGGATACTGCAGAAGCGAGAACCAAGTTGCTGATTTGTTGACAAAGAGAGTCACAAATGATGGTTTCAAGAGGTTGAAGATGAGCATGAGGATGGTAGACTTGCATCACTTGAATTAAGGTGGTGTGTTGAAGTTTCAGTGATAATTCAAGTGCAAATATGCAGTTCAGTAGTAGAGAATTCTGGTTTTCGAAGGCGTAAGGTTACCACTGGGACTGAATTAATTATGGAATTAATTAGTTTCAGGTATAACCGGTTACCCACTTTGGCTTAACCGGTTACGAGCCTGAGTTTTTTGTTTTTCTGCTATTGTACTTGGTCAAAGTGAATTCTAATCATTGTGTAATCTCTATATGTATGTAAGGTGCACTCTCACCCTAGCTAATGAAATTACTCATTCTCACCCTCAATTCTCTCTCTCTCTCTCTCTCTCTCTCTCTCTCTCTCTCTGTCTGTCTCTCTCTCTCTCTCTCACACACGCACACATACACAATTATCCTCTTTCACTCTCCACACACCAAATTTACTTATTCCAATTTTTACCAACCTTGTGTTTTGTTTGTTCTAACAATAAACACATAAGATAAAATATAAAATAAAAATTATCTTGCAATGGTTCCTTATGAAGGATCACGAGTTACGAATTAGTTGATTACCTTTTGTAGTGCAAGAATATTTTATTGTTGAAACAAATTGATCACGAGAATAATACGAACGACATCTCCTCTACTCAGTCCACATGAACTGAATCTTTTTCCTACAGAGCTAGCTTTGAATGAACAAAATGTTTAGAGAGAGCACAAACTCAATGTCCTATTGTGGCTAGGGTTTTGAGATTACATGAAAGTAAGTGACTGTTATTTTTGTATAAGAGTTCTATTCATAAAACCATTTATATGCATTATAGCTCATGATGTTTTGTATTTCTCAAATTAGTGATAGTGCGTCGTAAGAATGCCCCACCAAATCATAAATAAATCTTATTAATGTATTTAATCTCTCATTTGTATGTTCTTATGTGTGTGATCATATAGGTTATCATAACATTAACAATAAAATTAAATCACTTATTAATATTATAAATAGATAACAATGTGTAACAACAAATCACAAATACCCAAGTGACGAGAATATCATGTGATATGATATATAACCTTTATGTGATAATAATAAAATGTATAATTACACTTTATATATATATATATATATATATATATATATATATATATATATATATATATATATATATATATATATATATATATATATATATATATATATATATATATAACAATACATAGTTTGTGTCATCATTGTATAGTCCAATATTATACTTTTTGATACCCGAGTATACTTGGTAAGAAAAATTATGCTCAATATCTCATATTGACTTATTTTTAGCATTACCATATATTTTACAATCATACTTTATCAAAGGACCTATAGATTACTCATGCATATTTAGGAGGGAAAAATTTCATCTAAATCACATATGTCTATTTACATGAATCGTTAACTACTCAATTAACCGACTTTATTAATTGTCTTGTTACAAACAACGTTTGACGAAATAAAAGTGATCAAATTCTCAAGTAGAGACTATAGTAATTTTAGGTCAAAGGGTGTCATACATCACTATCACTATGAGAATAACTCATTTACTTACATATCATACAAAGTAGTATTTTCATGGTGGTTCAATCCAATATAAATACTACTCTAGCATTTATACCTATGTGAATACTTGATATCTCATATCCATGACTTGTGAGATATGACCATCAATCTATTCACGTAATAGTATCTATGCATTATTGTCATCGTATTTGTCAATAATATTTGATCCCATATAGTTTTATAATGAAATCCATACATTTAATGACGTCTAACAATTAAATCACCCTTAACATTCCATTACAAAAATTAACTATTCTAGAGACTTTATGACTTTGAAAACAAACATAATGATGAAAAGTCTTTTATTATAAATAATAAACAAGATACCAAATTTAAGTTGAATCATAAAAACAGCGGCCCTTAGAGATTACGCCAAGACATAACCTCTCATACAGATATCATTTTGGTTGATAGATCAAATTCCTTTTTTGAGGTTGTATAGAGCCACATAAAACAAATTAATTATAAAGTTAAATGTCAATGTTATTCAACATGTAAGAGATTAAGTATTTTCAATATTATTGTAATTGGATGCATGAAACAATATTTTCGAGACGAAAGAGACTTAAAGCATATTTTAAGGATGTGTTATATATGACTTATTTGATTCACATACACACGAGAAATTAGGACAAAGGGATAAGATATTCATGTTCTAAAATATACATGCAAACATATAATTAGTGACACCTAAACTCGTCACTTAGAGAAAATATGTTTTATGGATAATTATTGGATATGGATTTGCGCTAGACAATAATTAAAAAATTTTAGTTAGAGATAAATATGTTAGCTTTAAGTGGTGAATCTCATATGATATATTGAGAATAGTTAACCTTATGGATGATATGGCTGGTGACACTTTTGGAGTAAATCAGTCTTACGATGAGCCTTAAGATTTTTATGGTGAACAACTCCCAAATAAAAAAGAGTATATATTTTATTAGTTGTTGAAAGAAATAAACTAATGTTTGAAGCATATTCTTACTCTAAATTATCATAGTATTGAGAACTCTTAACTACCATTATTAACTGAAATGTTATTGACATGCGCGAGAAGTTATTTACGAAAATAATGTTAGACGATACTCACGTGAAATATAATATGCTTAGAATTTACTATGATGCTAAGATATTGGTGTCTTAGTTAGAACTAAGTACAAAATTATTGAATGTTAGATTGAAGGTTGTATGTTGTTTTATGACAATGAGTTTTGGTACAAATCATGACGTGTTATAGGAATGTAAAACTTTCCAAAGTTCAAAGTATTATGTTATAAGTAAGCCCATTGATCATAAGTATAAATGAGTTGCAATTAAATCCATAGTTTACCTGCCAATAATACAAATAAAACTAGTTCACACTTATTGTGAAACCCTTGTGATGCCGGTGTAAAAAAATACTTTGATGAACATTATTACAAATAACACATACTATGACGTCATTTTCACCACGGTTGTGTGAATGACTGTGGTGACATCTTAAAAATAAGGCGCCTTTATTTTATTTATTTATTTTTAAATTAAAAATAATTTACATTTTACCACGGTTGGATATAGCAACCGTGATAAATCTTGTAATGGTCTAGGGTTCGAATCTTAACATCTACAAGTTTATGATTTCTTTAATATTATAGCAAAACCTTTCTTTTATTTTATATTTAAACTAAATACAAACCACTTTTTATATTTAAGCTATGTCTTATTAAGAAAAACATAGCTTATATTATCATGTATTTTGAGTTTCCATTGCCTTACGAAAATCACATTCATCGCTTACAAAAACCACTTTAAACCCTAGTTTATCATATCTATTAACGAAGATAACCCTAAACACGTATCATCTCCAACTTTTTCACCGTCATATCATCTCTATTTCTTCACCGTCATATATTCTCAACCTAGTTCTTCAATAAACGTGATTGAACTCCATCAATATTGCTTCAGATTGTACAAAGCAACGGTTACGAAGAAAAAACTCGAAGGAGAAACATAACTGGTACTTGCAAGAAGGAAAGACGAAACTCATATGATATTTATCTTTTTGAATTCTTTATCACGTTTCCAATATGTAAAATATCTCTATCATGTGCGTATCAGTAATGTTGTTGATATATGTTAGGTTTATGTTGCTGTTGATGTTTAGTGCCTAAATCCTAAAGTTTTATTTATTGTTGTTGGTGAGAATATTAATGAAGGTTTTATCTTAGTTGTTTTCTTGAGATAAGTGATATGTTTATTATTGTTGTTATTGTTGTTATTAGGATATGAAAGATATTGTGTTATTGAGATATTAAAATTTTGTTTTTATTGAGATAATGATGCTTTAGTGTTGTTGATGATGTTGTTATTGTTGTTATTGAGATATTGAATATTCTTTGTTATTGAGATATTGAAGTTTTGTTGTTATTGAGATAATGATTGTTTACTTTTGAAGTTGTTGTTATTATTGAGATATTGAAGGTTTGTGTTTTTGAGATATTGAAATTTTGTTGTTATTGACATAATGAAGGTTTAGTGTTGTTGTTGCTATAGAGTTATAAATAGTTTTATGTTATTGAGATATTGTAGTTTTGTTTATATCAGGGGCGGATCTTGCCTAAAATATTAGGAGGAGCCGTAAGTATTAGTCAAAGTATTATAATTTAAATTAACATTAAATAATATATAAATTTATTAAAATTTTGAAATTAATAAATATAATAAATATAATTATACACGTAAAATACACTAACTGATAACTCTATTATCAATGTTGCGCCCGTCAAAGCCGCAAGAATGTGTCTATGTCGCATGGAAAAAGCGCATGTCCTATTCCTTGGATGGTTACAAGCATATATATGATCTCACATACTCCATTTTCATAAAACCACTGTCTAAATGATATCGATTAAGGGAAATCAAGTTCCTAACTTCTTTGTGCAAAACCAACAACTTATTATTATTAATACCCCTTGAATGATCGGTTAGTGTTAAAGTGCATTAGTCACAAGGAAGATATATTAAATATGAGTTGGTTTGTTCGACATACCCCATTAATTTGAAGTAACTCAGTCTTGTCCCATAAAATAGCTTAAAACTGGAGCGGACTTTGTTTGTCTTGGATCCGACCAAACTTATCCTATACATACAACAATATATATATATATATATATATATATATATATATATATATATATATATATATATATATATATATATATATATATATTTCAAGTAACCTAGTGATTAGAATTTATCCTTTAAGGTGAACAAATGAGATTTTGTGGGTTAAACTCCCTCCTATAACAAATGTTTCTGCACAACTACCAATTAAGCTGATTTAATGGGATTATATATATTATTAGTTTACATATACTAAAAAAAAAGTCATAAAAACTTATAAATAGTATATTTTGTTAATATTAGAGAAATTAATTATAATAATTTAAAAAAGTATATGTTATATATAATTAATATAGCAAATCACACTACTACCAAATAGATATATCATAATACCACATTACAACGATCTTCCTGTTAACCGTGATAATAACTCTTTTTGGACGTTTTTTTCTTCTATATTTACTAAAAGAAATTTCACTACAATCATAGTTAACAATCACAGTAAAATGTACGTGGAGTGAAAGAGTTTGAATCTCAACACCAACAATTTTCCATTTATTATGACATAATGGGTTTGACATTGTATATCACTAAAGTTATTATAATCAACCGTGGTGTAAGATGCAATCATTTCATCACGGTTCGTATTATCAACCGTGGGGAAATGTGTTACATATTTATACATAAGAAGAATTATCTCTCGCTTCAGTATATAACAACCGTCTCTCTCAAAACAAAACCCTAACTTCTCTTTCACTCGCCTCTCTCAAAATAATACCTTAGTATCTCTGTCACTCGTCTCTCTCATATGGAAACCCTAAACTTATGCAATGAACTTGTCTTTTTTGAAGGGTTACCTTTGTTGCATCGATCTCGTCTCTCTTATATTATTTACTTTGTTGCTGATGAATGTTGTTGTTAATGTTAGTTTAAAATATGAGTTTATTATATCGTTTGTGGTTTGAGTATTTTTCCAACCCCTTACCAAATATGTAAATTTTGAGATTACATTAGAAAATTATAATATGATAGATAAAATTATATTAGAAAATAAGTTACACGTTCAGTTCTAGGTAAGAATTCTTCAGTTTGTTATCTGCATTTCTCTCTTTAACCATTAGAACTTGGTTTAATGCTTCTAGTTCTTCAACCATCCCTTTCTCCATCTCTAATTTTGTTTGCAAAATAAATAATATTTTAAAAAATATACTATAGGTGAAGGAAGGGGATGTCGACGAACTAGGAGCGTTAAACCAAGTTTTAACCGTGAAAGAGAAAAATACGGATAAGGAGTTGAATAATTATTGTTTAGCATTGAACGTGTAACTTGTTCTTCTAAATAACTTAATTTGTCATATTATAATTTTCTAGATCATATTGAAATGTTATATGTTTAGTGAGCATTAGAGAAATAAGTACTCCGCAAAATTTATAATAAACTCAGTGTATATATCACAACGGTTGTTTAGAATAACCGTTGTTAAATGTTATGTATTAAAGAATATCACAACGGTTGTTTGAAGTGACCGTTGTGATAAGTAGTGTGCTACATAACTTATAATCACGGCCACACGATCGTGGTGGAAAGTAACATACATACCACCATCCCTTATCTCACAACAGTTGGTCAGACATGACAATGTCCCTTTTCCAACCGTTGTGAAATGGCTTTTACGTAGTAGTGACATATGTTCCACTTTAGCTTAGTGGTAAGACAAACATGAAGTCATGGCTTCAATTCATATGAAATATTGTTATATACTTTAAATCCACTCTTTTTGAGGGGTGTTATGGTCCCCTCCAACTCCTTTAAAGATCTGTCAGTGGTTGTTATTGAGATAATGAAGGTTTAGTGACGTTGTTGTTGTTTTTTGTTGTTGTTGAGTTATTGAAGGTTTATTGTTGTTGTTGTTGTTGTTGAGTTACTGAAGGTTAAATGAAGCTTTTTTAGTGTAGTTGTTGCATTATATGATTATGGGCAATGTTGCTAATGATGTTAAGAGCCTAAACTCTAAAGGTTTAATGTGTTGTTATTGTTTTTCTTTTATTGTTGTTTTGAACATATATGAACTATTCATCTAGCGCTACTCATATAAATGAGTGTTCTACTAATGAGGATAAACTAAAAAGAAAACTAGAGGTAATACAATAATGACTAAATTAACAAAAGTCTGCAACTCGAGTGTTAGATTTTCGTTTGAGTTTGATCATAAAATTCATATTTGTTATGGTAATAATGCTTCACTTTTTAGAAGCTATGCGGTATTCCTTGGACGTAACAAAAGATGTATTTTGCTATATGATTGGAGCCAGGTATTAAATGATTTAAAAAAAATAATATGGACATAAGTTCAAGTACTACTTTTAATTTACATGATTTGATAATATTTTTTTAAATTACTAATACCTACTTATTGATGTAAGTGTAGTCAATTTTTGAGTTTGAAGAAAGTGATGACGATAGGTTGATGAATAAGTTGGTCTATTATGCTGGTAAGCATTGAGGGGGCTTTAAGTCACAATTAACATATGGTTACATTAGGAAGTATAAGCTTGATTTGAGCATCCAACTATGAAATAAACAGTTGAGAGATGACTCAATAAGTCATAATCGCGTCCCATATCCATCATCACAACATGTGAAATGGAAGAGAGTCTGACAAAGACCAGGTGGAGAGTTCACTTTAGATGCCTCACGTGCAATCACTGGGAATATTTTAAGTATGTATTTTTTTTAATTAGAATATTAAATGTAGGATTTGTTGTATGTAATTTAAATCGCTTTGTTAATGATATCTTATTCATGTTGTGTGTAGGATTTGTTGGTTGTTATGACCAGTAAAAATTCCTTTGTTCCACATATATGACATGATATATTAGTAGAATCAATCAGAATAAATGAGCATGGTGGACATGTCCTTGGTATTGGTTAAGGCATCGACCAAATATTATTCTTTGAAACATCGAGAAAGAGTAAAGATTTTTGCAATAAATAGATGGATGAGTTCGTTGATAAGAAGTTAGAAGAAATATTAACACATGATCAGGAATCCCAAAAGAAAGATATTGACTGACACTACTATAAAAAGTTTGAAGAAATATTAAAACAAGAGTGGGAGTTGCAAAAGAAAGAGATCGACGTGCTCTATGATAATAAGTTGGAAGGAAGACTATCATATGAGAGGGAATTTCACAAGAAATATTTGGACAAGCTTTGTGTGGTATGTGTCGCATTACGCGAAAAACCGGCGGGAAAACGAAACAATAGAGCCGCCACCGTGCGTTATTTATCCCGAAGGAGGGAAAGGAAATGCTCGAAGTAAACCTGGAAAAGACATGGTCTCGCGACCAGAGAAGGATGGGATCGGGAGTCGGTTATGCGAAGGGAAGGTATTAGCACCCCTACACATCCGTCGTACTCGACGGGATCCACGCTCAGAAAGAATAGAGGAAAGGTTGCTAAAGACTGCTCAAACACTGCACACACGCTGGAAACAAACACAGAAAGACGGAAGAAACGGGACTCGGCAGGATATCGCATCCTGGGCCTACGTAGTCTGTCAGACACAGACATCAGAGTCGACGTAGTTCGGGACAGGGGAAACGTGCTCGCTAGGATGTCGCATCCTATGCATATGTATCTTCTCTAACCGGAGAAGAATCAGAGCACTCGTAGCTCGGCTAACGCACGCCAAACAAAACACAAACAGGAAACCGACTGCCAATCGCTGGGCTTACGTCAGACTCCACACAAAACATGCAAACATGGAAACCGAATGCCAATCACTGGACTTACATCAGACTCCGAACCAACAAGACACAGGAAACCAACTGCCAATCGCTGGACTTACGTCAGACTCCAAACACATACAAAGGGGCTGAAAAAGAAAAAGGGCGCCCGAAGAGATCAGCTCATCTCCTGCCTACGTACCTCATCTGGTATGAGGATCAGGGCGACGTAGTTCCCCTACACAAGGAAAGAACTTCTATCCTAACCAGAGACAAAGGGAGACACAAACTACTAGGGAGACTACGACTCGAGCCTAGAAGTTGTCATGCATACGATCCCTATGTTAAGGTTTCTATCTAACTTGCACAGGAAGCAAGCTATCCTAAACAACACAGGCAAATACATACAAGCACAAAAGCAAGCACACACACTATATGCAAACAATTGGCTCATACAAGGCTAGGCTTTAGTCAAGGGGTCATGTCAACCTCGACAAACAAGCCAACTAGAATGGGGTGTTTTTAGCTCTTAACCCTAACATTGAGAGTTAGGGTGAAGCAGATGAAATGGGAAGTGAGGGTAAGACCTCACAGCTCCTATCCCTGGCCTGGGAGAGCTTCAGACAAATGAAAGTGTGGGAGTTCAGAATGTAGGAACTCTTCTCCACAAATGACTGACACAACATGATCTTGGGTTATTATCCACAATGCATCAACACAATGGTGTGAGCAAGGTGAATGACACAACTGAATAGCAGGGGATGGATTGCACATCCCTTTTATCTGCCAATGCCTCTTCACTTAGGAGGTCTTTGAATGTGCAAGGCACAACATTAAACAAACACAAGCATTGCCTCTTAAGGAGGACTTCAGACAGGTGCCTGCCCACATAACAGGACAGGTCTTCCAGACTACATGAAGTCAGAAGAATTATACCTCAGTGGTTAAACAACCAAGCAAAGCAAGTTCAAAAGAACTCAAAGCAACTTAGGTACCTGTGAAAAATCTAAACCAATCAGTTCAACTATACAGACAAACAATCAACAGGCAATAACAAACAGACAAACAATGTTCACAATGTGCAAGCCCTGAGGCAAACTCAAATGAGTTAGCATCAACCTATAAAACACACAATTGTTAGTAATCAAGAGCAAACATCAATGCTCAAATGAGGAAGCATCATCAACTATAGACTTGGATGTTTAAACCTGAAATCAAAACCCACATGTAAGCCACAAACCACTAGGTCAAAGCCTAGGGTCAAAGACGGATCAAAAATCCAAAACAGAACTTGAAATTTAACAGGAATCATCCTTATTCAATCAAGAATAAGTCTCAAAAGGTCTCACATCAAAATAATTAATCATATTCATTTCGTGAGCAAAACATGGCAAGGCATGCAAATGGTGATCACGTTGAGACATCAGAAGAAACAAATGCACATCAAATCAAAAATGACTCAAATAATCTTGGCAAAATTCATGAGTAAACAGGACATATAACATGATCATCCTACAAAAAATCAGAGGCATTGGACATCCTTAGGCATGGCAATCACATAGCATAATTCAGACAATCACATGTGTGACACACATTGTCACACCAAGTTAGCATGAGCATAAAACAGAGATGGATTATGGGAAAAATATCAAACCAAAGCCACAGGGTCACTCAACATGTCTAGAAATCACACACAAAATTTCAGAAGCATTGGATCATTTTTGAGCATTCTATGATGAATGGAACAAGGCAAGGTCAAACATGTATATGCATTCAATCACCCTAGGACAAATGATTTTTTAAGCCAGGCACAACTTGCAATTTAATGATCATAAAAAAATAGACATGATAAGGAACACATAGCAAAAAATTGGAGATCAATTGGTGCATTTTTCAATTTTATATGATTTTTGGAAGTTGGGAGAAAAATTTGAAAATTAAAGTGGAGCCAAGGCATGAAAATAGGAGGGAAAGTGGAAAAATGCATGGCAATTTGAAAATATCCGTCGCTCAGTATCGAACCGAGTCTACTTTTAAAATATGGCGCGCTCACCAAACGACCTCGTTTTGGCCACAAACCCTAAGTGCTGGGAAATTCCAGATTTCGTAGCTAATTCATGAATTTTTCGTAGCTAATCTCAAGCAAAATCCTAGCAGTTCTGGAAATAACATGCAGCTCATAGGTTGAAGATGAAGATCATGATGATCTTCATCTGGATTTCCAGATTTTCGAAAAAATGTCCAGAAATTCCAAACAATAACATCATTCAACAGGTTTTTTCATGGTAAGCACGGATCAAGCAATGAATCAACCAAAAACACCATAACAATTCCAGATCGAAGAAAAGAAAAAATGGCATCAAAACTTGAAATGCATGTAACTTTGTCAATACAACACCAATTCACTCAAAATTTGTATCAGAATCATCACCATTCAATGATCTACATGAATATCACAATAATTTTGAGAATTAGAGAGGTCGGATCCTGACCTCTTGAAGAACAGCAACTTGGAATCACGTGTTATAAGCTCAGCCAAGCCTCAGATCTCCTCTACTATGCTTATAGAAGTGTTTGATGATGGATTTGAAGCTCAAGTATGCACGAATCCAGCTCAAATTGCAATTGCCATGGAACCTTCAAGCTTTGAATCTGAACAAATATGCCACGATTTGCCTTGAATTCACGTCCAGTTCTACTAAAAAACACCTCATGAACATGAATCAATCAAGAGAAAATGTTCTTGTGTGAAGAAATTTGGAAAAAGTTTAAGAGAAAATTTTGGATAATTTCTTGAATCTAGATCTGAAATGTTGTTAATGCTAAAAACAGTTATGATTAACTATATATACCACATGCTAATGATGTTTAAAACTTGTTTAAACCAAAGCCAAATGTGATTAGCAACTTATCAAGTGTTTGCACTAATTGGTATTTTCATCTCCCATGCACGAGGAGCACGTGAACAGTACCAATTCCTGGCCCAAATCCACTTAAAAACATCCCATGCAAGCTCTAGGATTGGTTTTGTATGCATGCAATCATCCAAAATGGTTTTAGCAATTTTTCTTCACAAATCTTCATGAGTGAACCAATGATCATGCAATGAGATTTCATGCCATGTAATGATATGCTTGGAAAGTATATGTTATGAGGATCAAAATGCAAAAAGAACCACTCATTTTGGAGCTTTGGTTAAAAAGTTATGCTCATTTGAATTTTGAAACACACTTTGCCATGATTGGACCATATCTCCTCAACCACACATGATAAATTCATGATCTTGGACTTTTTGGAAATGGGAGAGAAAGATATTCAACTTTCATGTTGGACAAAATGTCATTTGAAGCTTTCTTGATGATGTAATATTAAGTTGAAGTTGGTCCAAAATCTTTCCATTTTTGGAAAGTTCAAATTACAGGTCACCTGCTATTTTTGGAAAGTCTTGACCTGACCTCAAATTCTTCAATGTTGATGTTTTAAATGTCAAATGAGACTTGTTTAAACATGAATGAACCATCTCTAACCACTTCCCACCTTCAAATCCACAGTTGACTTTGCAGTTGACTTCTGTTGACTTTTGTGGGCCTCAGATGATTTGCACATGGACTGATGAGTTCTGAGCCTTCAGCACTTGGCCAAACCACTTCAAAATGATCCTTGAATCATGTGAACTCATGGGAATCACCCTAGGGCTTTGATCTTATGGAAAATGCTCTTGTTGCCTTGCACAGTAGAATCTCCTGACCAGTCTTGCCTGATGAGATGCAATGGACTATGCAATGACAATGCAATGTTAAGGTGATGTTAATGACCTAAAAATGAAATGTATGTACAAATGAGAGGTGCAAATTTGAGGTGCTACAGCTGCCCCTATTCAATCAACTGGGAACCTGAACGGATGAGAGCAACGACTGTCAGACCTTCAAGGTAAACATGGATTGAATACCAAAGAACCGTAGAAATTTACACTCTGCGGGATATGAACAGGATATTTGCAACAGTAACCAGACAAGACGTTTACCGACGACTTTACTGGGGAGTTTGATTTTTTTACCAATGGAAAGATACAGCCAGACGTCAACGGACGACTAGGAAAAACTCGACGTTTATCGAAACCAACGGAGAGGTGACCAGACATCAACGGATGAATGGGAAGACTCGACCAGACGTCAACGGACGAACGGGAGAAGCTCGACATTTATCGACACCAATGGAGAGGTGACCAGATATCAACGGATGAACTGGGAAGACTCGACCAGACATCAACGGATGACCGGGAGAAGCTCGACGTTTATCGACACCAAGGGAGAGGTGACCAGACATCAACGGATGAATGGGAATGAATAGAGATGTTACAAACATCGAAAGATGATGTTTACTGACATCAAAAAGGGATGACCAGACATTTACCGATGACTGAAGTGGGACTCGATGTTTACCGACATCGAAAGATGATGTTTACTGACATCAAAAAAGGACGACCAAACATTTACCGATGACTGGGGTGAGACTCGATGTTTACCGACATCGAAAGATGATGTTTACCGACATCAAAAAAGGACGCACGTGGGTACCTACATGACACTTACCGGTATCACAGGGAAGACATCTTCAATATGTCAAGGCAAGGCTAAACACTTGCTGGGGATCTCACTGGGAAGAATCAAGCTTTCCTTTCACGGACGGGTGAGGAAATAAACCTCTCTGAGGGGATTATCAATCCTAAATGCTGTCAGGAGCAACTGTAGCAAACGTGTCGTATAGATGTTGAACAACGATCCGCCTCTGCCGGGGATACGGTCTGATTAGGTTTAACACATGAATGCATATGTTTGAATTTTTCTATGGCGTGATGCTCCATATTGAATGGAAATGCTACGCGTTTTGAGGATGCAATGATTACTACATGCAAGATGCAGAATGATGAAAACTCCCGCTGGGGAGCAAACGGATTGCTCTGTTGAGCACACAAACCGATGAATTCTCCAACTCTGTGGGGAGACGCACTGCTGGGAGTGCTCTGCGGAGGAATAGCACCAATTTCTCACTCATGCTGGGGAATAGCGTTGCTGCTTGGAGAAAGAATAAATCCCACCGGGGACAACCTTCACCGAACCCAATCCACTCGGGGACTCCGCTAGGGGAACAACCAATGCTTACCTCTGCTGAGGATAACGACCGATCCTCAGGTAGGATAAACTATATCGGGGATAATATTCACCGAACCTGATCCACTCGGGGAACTCGCTGGGGAAAACCATCAACACAAACCTCTACTGGGGAGATCTGCTAGGAAAAACATTCACGACCCTGATGGGGAGAGGCATACTCTGTTGGGGAAATAATAGACCAGACCATGCTGGGGATACAGTACTTCGAACCCGACTGCTGAGGAATAAACTACTCCACTGACACCTCCGCTGGGGATACAACATCCTCCCGACTCGGTGGGGATTAACGATCTTCAGACTAGCTGGGGATAAACCCACTTTCAGGCCTGCTAGGCAACTGCTGGGGAAGAACAGTTCTACTATCTTTCAGACTTGCTTGGGGAAACTAGCACTTCCAAGCCTGCTGGGGAAATATCCTCAATCTTGCTGAGGAATTCCTGATCTTGAATATGCTGGGTAGACAAGTCCTGAACTTGCTGCAACTGCTGGAAAAGATCCCATCCTCTCACACTACTGGACAGTGCTGACAACATCCCTGAACAAACCGTGGCTTATCTGCCTCAGCCGGGAACCAAAGGTGATGACCTGCAAAACAGCAAGACATACATGCCCCAGGGGATTGCATGGACAAGATACACCCAAGTGTACTCAACATTCAAAATGATTTTCAAATGTTTTATCTTTCTGCACATTATTGTCTAGCCTTCATGTTTTTATATGCAATGTTTATCAAAAATTCGGACGTTTTTGCAAACAAAACAGTAAAATAAAAACAAGAGAGCAATTTATCTGAATAACGACTTTTTATTGATTGAAAATGGGCCTGAAAAGGCGAATACATCGGGAAGCAATTCCTAGGAAGAGGTAATTGCGCACAAAAGGAAAAATCTATCCTAATGGCAATGTGAACACGGCATCCACTATTTCCCAATTCTGTTATGACTCACAGATCATCAATTTCTCCCAATTCCTTGCTTTCTGAGAAGAATGACTGGACCGATCACATCTTTGGAGATGGTAGACGAAGAAGCGCGATGAAGTACAGATAACTCAGACTATAGTCTTCGCTCTAATCCCTCTTTTGCCTGGATCCCCCTTTCGGGTTTTCAATCCACCGGGATACCCATTTTTGCCTAAGCCGCCCTTGCGGGTTTTCGACTTACCGGGTGTACAAATTCTTTTCATTTTTTTATCCCTAACTTTTGCCCGAACCTTTTTTTTTTCTTCGGTTCGCCGGGATGCCATTTTTTGCCTGGACTCTTTTATTCTTTTTGTCCAGCGGGTCAATTTATGCGAAGTATTTTTTGACTACATCTGAGTTAACTGGGGACGGAAAATCTTCACCATCCATAGTTGTAAGCATCAAGGCTCCACCAGAGAAAACCCTCTTAACAACATATGGACCTTCATAATTAGGAGTCCATTTGCCCCTGTTATCTGTACCGGGAGGAAGGATCCTCTCAAAACTAAATCACCAGTCTGATAGCTTCGAGGACGCACTTTCTGATCAAAGGCTCTCTTCATTCTTCTCTGGTACAACTGCCCATGGCACACAGCTGCTAACCGTCTCTCTTCGATAAGGCTCAACTCATTAAACCTTGTTCGAATCCACTCAGCTTCATCAAGCTTGACATCCAACAGGACTCTCAGAGAAGGAATCTCCACTTCAACAGGTAGGACCGCTTCCATACCATATACAAGGGAGTAAGGGGTTGCCCCGGTCGACGTACGTACTGAGGTACGGTACCCATGCAAAGCGAAAGGCAGCATCTCATGCCAATCCTTGTACGTCACGACCATCTTCTGCACAATCTTCTTAATATTCTTGTTTGCCGCCTCTACAACACCATTCATCTTTGGTCTGTAAGGAGAAGAATTGTGATGTTCAATCTTGAAATCTTTACAAAGCTCTTTCATCATCTTGTTATTGAGATTCGAACCATTATCAGTGATGATTCTCTCAGGAACTCCGTAACGACAGATGATTTCCTTCTTGATAAACCGGGCAACCACTTGCTTGGTAACATTAGCATAGGAAGCTGCTTCCACCCACTTGGTGAAGTAATCAATCGCAACCAGGATGAAGCGATGTCCATTAGAAGCAGTAGGCTCAATCTTTCCAATCATGTCAATGCCCCACATCGCAAACGGCCAAGGCGAATTCATGACATTCAGAGGGCTTGGTGGTACATGCACTTTATCAGCATAGATCTGACATTTATGGCACTTCCGAGCGTACTTGAAGCAATCGGATTCCATGGTCATCCAGTAATAACCGGCTCTCAACAACTTTTTGGACATTGCATGACCAACAGCATGGGTACCAAAAGATCCTTCATGCACTTCTTGCATCAACATGTCTGCTTCGTGTCTTTCCACGCATCTGAGCAGAACCATGTCAAAGTTCCTCTTGTACAGCACATCATCCTGATTCAGATAAAAGCTTCCAGCTAGCCTTCTCAGGGTTTTCTTATCATTCTTTGACGCACCTTCAGGATACTTCTGACTCTTGAGGAAGTTCTTAATGTCATAGTACCAAGGTTTCTCATCAACAACAGACTCGGCTGCAAACACATACGCAGGCCTCTCGAGTCGATTCACCGCAACATGTGGCACATGATTCCACCAATGGACTTTGATCATAGACGACAAAGTAGCCAAGGCATCAGCCATCTGATTCTCATCCCGGGGGACATGATACAACTTCACCTTCTTGAAGAACGTCAGTATTCTTCTGGTGTAATCTCGATAAGGAATCAAATGCGGCTGATTAGTATTCCAATCTCCATTGACCTGGTTAATCACTAGAGCGGAATCTCCATAAATGTCCAGAGTTTTGATCCTTAGATCGATGGCTTCTTCTATCCCCATGATACAAGCCTCATACTCAGCCTCGTTGTTGGTCACGTCAAAAGTCAATATGGCAAAAAAAGGTATATGAGCACCTTTTGGATTGATAAGCACTGCCCCAACACCGTTACCATTCACATTCACAGCCCCATCAAACATCAATGTCCACTTGTCATCAGGATCCGGTCCTTCCTCGACAAAAGGCTCTTCACAATCTTTCATCTTAAGATACATGATGTCTTCATCAGGGAATTCAAACATCATCGGCTGATAATCATCAATTGGTTGCTCGACAAGGTAGTCCGACAGAATACTACCTTTGATAGCCTTTTGCGACGTATATTGAATATCATATTCTGTTAAAATCATCTGCCAACGGGCAACACGTCCGGTAAGAGCCGGCTTCTCAAAGATGTATTTCACTGGATCCATCTTAGAAATCAACAAGGTAGTATGGTTCAACATATACTGCCTCAGTCGGCGAGCAGCCCAGGCCAAAGCACAACAAGTTTTCTCAAGCTGCGAATATTTGATTTCACAGTCGGTAAACTTTTTGCTAAGGTAGTATATGGCATGCTCTTTTCGACCAGACTCGTCATGCTGTCCTAATACACACCCCATCGAGTTCTCAGTCACGGACAGGTACATTATCAGAGGTCTCCCAGGAACTTGAGGTATAAGGATTGGAGGTTTCTGTAAATACTCTTTTATTTTGTCAAAAGCTTTCTGACAGTCATCATTCCACCTAATTGCTTGATTTTTCCTTAGCAATTTGAATATCGGTTCACACGTGGCAGTTAGGTGAGATACAAACCTTACAATGTAGTTCAATCTCCCTAAAAACCCACGAACCTGCTTTTTAGTTTTCGGTTCAGGCATTTCTTGTATAGCTTTTACTTTTGCTGGATCAACCTCAATCCCTTTCTTACTGACAATAAAGCCCAACAGCTTCCCGAATCTCACCCCAAATGTACACTTGTTTGGATTCAGCCTCAGTTTGAACTTTTTTAGTCTGTCAAACAACTTCTGCAAATTGACCAGGTGCTCCTCTTCTGTCTGCGACTTCGCAATCATATCATCCACGTACACTTCAATCTCTTTGTGCATCATGTCATGAAAGAGAGTCGTCATAGCCCTCTGATAGGTAGCACCAACATTCTTCAGCCCAAATGGCATCACCTTATAGCAGAACGTGCCCTAAGGTGTAATGAATGTCGTCTTTTCCATGTCTTCTGGCGCCATCTTAATCTGATTATAACCAGAGAATCCATCCATGAAAGAGAAAACCGAGAATTGAGCCGTATTATCAACCAATACATCAATGTGAGGTAATGGGAAGTCATCTTTCGGACTCGCTCTGTTCAAATCCCGGTAATCGACACACATCCTGACTTTGCCATCCTTCTTCGGCACGGGAACGATGTTGGCCACCCACGGGGGATAAGTAGTCACTGACAAAAAACCCGCATCCAACTGCTTCTGAACCTCTTCCTTGATCTTAACCGCCATATCAGGACTAGTTCTGCGAAGCTTCTGCTTGACTGAAGGACAATCTTTCCTGAGAGGCAGTTTATGCACCACAATATCGGTATCCAACCCAGGCATATCTTGATACGACCAGGCGAATATCTCCACATATTCTCTCAGCATCTCAATCAACCTGCTCTTGACGTCTTCCTTCAAAGCAACCCCAATCTTAATCTCTTTTCTGGCATCCTCAGTACCAAGATTAATAATCTCCAACTCCTCCTGATGAGGTTGGATGACCCTTTCCTCCTGCTTCAATAATCTCACCAGTTCTTTAGGGAGTTCACAGTCTTCCTCACTCTCCTCTTCAGCTTGGTAGATGGGATTATTGAAATCATACTGAGCCGTAACAGAACTATTTATAGTGGAGTCCGTAAGATCACTTCTGCATGTTTAATGCTTTATTTTAGAAAAAAGAGTTCAAGAAAGTCACAAAAACAAAAACATTGCCATTTTTATTTTTGAAAAGTGAAAAACAAAAACAGAAAGACAGGGATCACAAAATTGTTTGCAAAATGTCCTTTATTAATGATATCATTGAAAAACATGATGAGGCCCTACAATGAACCACTACGCCTTGGGCAGAACGTAGGGTTTTGTGCAAAATGAAAAACAAAAGAAAATTACTCTGTTTGAAGAGTAACTTGGACCACATCTTCTGCTGTCCAGTTGTTGATCGTCTCCCCTGGTGCACACGGGCGAACCCAGTTGTTCAGATCACAATCACTGTCCCCGTCTTCACTACCGGTTGCAAAGACGTCGCCATGATTTATCAGCCCAACGCTGGTAAAGGAACTCGGCCCTTTCTGCTCACCCTGCTCTGCCTGCAGAGGTTGATAACCAATACCGAACTTGTCTTCCTTGACTGGCAGGTCCACCATCTTACCCTAGCCTTCTGCCTTACCAGAGTTGACAACCTCCACCGCCTGCTTGTATGACGCAATTGAGGCACTTGGCTTCTTCTGCTCAGCAAAAGCCACCCTCTCAAGAGCAACTGTCTCGAATGCTTGACATAAAGTCTCATGGATCTCACCATCCACCTCTACATACTTAAAAGAGGATAAGTGACTCACCAGAATGTCTTCCTCGCCGCACACAATCACAATCTGACCGTTCCAGACATACTTCAGCTTCTGATGGAGAGTTGACGACACTGCTCCAGCCCCATGTATCAAGGGACGCCCCAAAAGACAACTATATGCTGGCTGGATGTCCATCACATAGAAGATAATATCAAACACCTCTGGGCCAATCTTCACTGGTAATGTGACTTCACCAAAAACAGACCGTTTGGATCCGTCAAATGCACGAACAATAAGATCACTCGGAGTGAGGACAACCCCTTCAACATCAATCTTACCCAAAATCTTCTTAGGCAGCACATTCAAAGACGAGCCAGTATCCACCAACACATGTGATAATACTGCGCCTTTGCACTCCATAGGGATATGCAAGGCTTTGTTATGATTGCGACCTTCAGGCGTCAGATCCAAGTACGTGAACCCCAAACCGTGTCTGGTACTTACATTAGCAATCACCCCCTCTAACTGGTTGACAGAGATCTCTTGAGGCACGTAAGCCAGATTCAACATTTTCAGCAAGGCATTACGGTGTGCCTCAGAGCATAACAACAATGAGAGTATAGAAATCTTGGACGGAGTTTGATTCAGCTGATCTACAATCTTGTAGTCACTCTTCTTAATTATCTTCATAAACTCCTCCACATCCTTCTCAAACGACCCCTCAGGTGCTTCCTTCTGAACAGGTTCCTCGTCAACCACAGCTTGTTTACCCTTAGCTTTGGCGAGAGCCTCGGCATTGTTGTCTCTCAAAGGCTGCGGTGCGAACAGACGACCACTCCTGGTGAAACCTCCAGGTCCTCCTACATTGTCCACAACTGGACCAACAGCCACAGGAGTTCTACTCGGCAACCCAATTGTCACTGGAGTTGGGTTAACTGGCCGGATCTGACTTTCAGCCCTTCGGTTACTGCGGTAGGCATTATCATACTTCCACGGCACAGCCTTACTGTTTTCAACCAGTCTTCTACCAGGCACAACAATAGTAGTGGGAGCACTGACAGTTATCGGAGCAGAAATGGTAACAGGAGTACCAACAGTTGTAGGTGCACTGACAAATCTCTGGCCACGTCCCTCTGACGGTTTGAAATAAATGGTGACAGTTGACACCATCCCACGATCTTTAACAGCCCGACTAAACTGCAAACAACCCTTATCAATCAATCTCTGGATACCAACCCTCAACTGTATACAACCATTCTCTGAGTGAACACAATCTGAACAGCCTTGATCACAGCCCGGGAATACTCCTCCATTCAACAGACGATCCTTCACAACAAACAATGGAGTCTGAATCTCATCAACACTAGCCACCAAATCCAAGGCCTCTCCTTCTTCCACATTGTTCACCCTATGTGCACCATGCTGAGGCATAGGATTGTTCACAACATTAGGCACATGAGCAAAATTGATAGTTTTAGTGTCAATTAAGTCCTGGACCTTATGATGAAAAGCCCGACAGTTTTCAATATGGTGCCCCGGTGCACTAGAGTGGAAGTCACAACGAACGTTGGCATCATACCCAGGTGGTATCTTTGTCAGCGGAGCCATTGTACGCAATTCAACAAACCCCAATCTGAGCAATTCGGGCAACAACTCAGTATATGTCATCGGCAACGGGTCGAATCATCGATCCGACATTCTCTGTCTCTGCTGAAACGGACGTTGTTGTTGTTGTTGTGGTTGTTGAACTCTCTGTTGTTGCTGTTGTCGAGGTTGAGGTGCTGGGATGGTTACAGCAGCAACCTGGCGATATTGCCCTCTATTCACATTTCTTCTATGTTGCACAACATTAGTCTCACCCTCCCTCCTACGGGGTGCCCCAGCAAATGGTTTCTTTGAAGATGAGGAACCAGCATCCTGAATCTTCCTAGCTTTAATAAGGCTCTCTGTCCTCTCTCCACAGATCACCACATCAGAAAAGCTACCGAATGGGCAACTCCCCATCCGGTCCATAAACACACCCTGCAAAGTTCCGATAAACATATCGGTCAACTCCCTCTCCAGCATAGGGGGTTGCACTCTTGCGGCCAATTCCCGCCATCTCTGGGCGTACTCCTTGAAGCTTTCCCCTGATTTCTGACATAGACTCTGCAACTGAGTCCGGCTCGGAGCCATGTCCATATTATGTTTGTATTGCCTCAGGAAGGCTTCACCCAGATCTCTCCAACTTCGAATGGATTCTCTCTTCAGCTCCATGTACCAATCCAAGGAAGCTCCCGACAAGCTATCCTGGAAGAAGTACATCCACATTTTTTCATCATCCGTGTAGGCAGAGATTTTTCTGTAGTACGCCTGCACATGGGTGCGAGGGCAAGAAGTACCGTTGTATTTATCAAAAGATGGCGCCTTGAACTTGTAGGGAATTCTCAACCCATCCACTAGGACCATGTTTGTAACATCAAACCCCAAAGAGTTCTGACACTCCATGGCTCTGATCTTCTCAGCTAGGGCATCAACTTTCCGATCCCTCTCTTCAACTCTTCCGACCTCATCATCTTCACTGAGCAGGGTAAACATATCCTCCTGCCTGTCAACCAGCGGAGCAGGATGGCGAACGGGAGCCCGGGTAGCTCTGGCATTAACAGTCTCTGCAGCAAGAGGCTGTCCGTTGATTCTGATCCCTCTCAAATCATCACCTATGGCATAGTCATTGACGGGAGCAGCAACATCAACACCATCATTCACAAGAACACCCACTAGCGAAGCACGACTGGGTGGTGGGAGCACAACTTCCTGTCTCTGGGCTAAGACACACAACTCCTCTTGCCCTTGAACGACCCCTTGCATCATTGTCATGAATTGGGCCATGTTAGCCCTCATCTCAGCCAACTCTACCTGAACTTGGTCCATGTTCCTCTGTTGATTCAACCGGGTTGCGTAGCGGTGCGGACGTTGATCAGCAATCCTGCCTGAAACAGGAACCAGAATGAGAAGTCTTGCTCAAGAACACCTGTAATGCAAAATGATATGTGTATGATGCTTATGATGCGCATGATGCACATGATATGTTCATATCTCAGGCATTCAAGAGCCTAATTCATCTTTGAAGACATGGCAACCTGCAACAAGAACAACACAGAAGCAAACTACACAGGATAATGAGCACAAGGTGAAACATCAACAATCTCATCTATAGACATGAGCAACAAAGGTCATACAACAAGTTCAAACAAAGATCCAAATGATCAGACTACAACAAAGAATCCCATCCAACAAGCCTGGAGGTAATTCTCAACATAAACAACAAAGACAAGCTAGGAAAGATGCCCTCCCGGAATGAGAGTCTTCAGATAATGGCACTGGTCTATCAACAGGTCACATTCTGAACATTCTGGCAGAGGGGTGAGCTTCTCCTTCAGTTGTCTTCTAAGCTCCACAACTTCTCCTCCAAGCTGGCTCTCTGATGCATGTCTCAAGTCAATCTCTTTCTTCAGTTGGATGTCTTTGTCCCTAAGCTGCTTTTCCAAGTCCCTTATCTTTTTATGATAATTAGCTTCAGCTCTTTGCAACCTCAAGCACTCACGGTGTTCTTCATTCAACAAGGTCTCCATTTCCTCGTAGGACCTCTTCTTACTCTTCAATCTGGCAACATCTTCACCTTGCAGGCCCTTGAGTTGATGAGCCAAATTCAACTTATCAGCTTTGGCTTTGTAAAGCTCCATCTGGGTATCTTTCTCCTTCTCTTTCAACTGTCTATTCTCCATCAAGGCTTGCTTGTACTACTCAGCGGGCACATTCTCAGCAAGGATCAAAGGTGGTTGCTCTTGCAAAGACTCCATCCTATCATAGGGCAACAACAAAGTCTCAACTCTCTTCTTGACCCAATCAATGTAATCAGGCATAGCAACAACAAACTTCTTCCCTAACACAGCTCCATCCTTGACACCAATGGTCTTCCAAGCTCTTCCTACTTGCTCCAATCTAGCAGGATCACTCCGCTTCTCAAAATACACACTTTCAGCTATCTCAGCGTCTAGTGGTCTTCCATTCATAACAAACCCTAACTGGCGAAGAGAAAGAACCGGGTTGTAATTGATGCAACCCTTAGTCCCTACGAGTGGCAGATTACGAAGCTCTCCACAACTCATGATGACATTACGCACATCCATTCGGTAAGATTGCCACCTGATATCATAAGAGGTAAGAGACATAATCCTCTGAGTCCACTTATAAGTGCTCTGAGTATCCACAAACGGTCCACTGGCTGGCAGAAGAGACAAGAACCATCTGAGCAATAAAGGGAGACAGCATCTGATAGCTCCACCCTTACCATGCCTGCTGTGTATAGCATAGTAAGTGTCAGCTAACACAGTAGGAACTGGGTTTCCTCCAAGGAAGATAGTGACAGCAGCATAGTCCACAAAATTGGGCATACTCGGGAACAACACAACCCCATAAATCATGATGGCTAACTGGGCATGGAAAGCTTCCCAATTCCTCTTCTGTGCTTCTTCTTTAGCCATCCTCAACAGGTACTTCACAGGCAACCCCACCACATCACCACTTGACTTCCAATTGTCACTCACTTCCTTGATACTCAGATGAAAAGCTCTAGCAACAACTCTGAAATCAACCTCCTTTGGAACATCCAAGAAAGGAACCTGGTATCTGATCGGGACATTCGTCAGAATGGAGTACTCTTCAAGAGTGGGCGCTAACTGATAATCCTGGAAAGTGAAGCAACGGAGCTCTGGGTCATAGAACTGTAGAAGAGTCTGCAACGGCACTGGATCTACCACCATCTTCAACAGTGTCAACAAATCCCCATACTGATCAACAAACACCTTCTGGTTACCGTCGGTCACAAGGTTACTCAACTCTATCAAAGATGTCAATGGCTCACGGTGAAAACTGTAGGTGCAAGTCTTCCTCTTCAACTCGGGAACGGTTGCCATCTCTCACAGTGAACAGACTCCTGAATGAACCTGAGAAATGATATGCATGCAGAGATTAGCTTTTTCTTTTCTTTTTTTTTTGCATTATTTTTTTTTGAAAATAAACATGCTATGATGCAAATGATGCAATGACTGGCTGGATGTGCATCTCGGAGCACAGGTTCAAAGCTTCGGCTTGAATTCGGAACCACAAAGTCATCTGAGACCCAATCTATAGAACCAAGTCACCAACCGGAACCAAGAGTCACCAACGGATCACCAACAAGTCACCAACGGTACCTATAATAATGATCATTCCCTCCCCGCTCATGGGTGTAATCTAGGCCAGGGTAAGGTCAGGAGAAACGCAGGATAAACAACCCTTTCATAGAATATCATCATGTACACACCAAACGTATGTACCGATAATACCCCATCAGGATCTGAACTGCTCGTGATATCAAGTTCCGCTAAGTGGCGCAATACCACCCGCTTCCCAAGAATCACTCTATTCTTAGATGTCCTAGAGTGCACTCATAGCCTGGGTATTGGGCCTTTTACCTCTTGTAACTCCCACCCCACAGAGAAACAGACAACCAGCCAGCACAGATGAAGATATGATGAATGCAAACATAACTGCAAACATAAATGCAAATAAATGCAATAAATGAAACAGCAAAAGCAACCAAAACCTATCCTAAAGAGCGCTAGGAGAGACTCGCTTAGGGAAGATGGACCAGCAAGAGGTCAACTTCTCTGATAACTCCCCAGCAGAGTTGCCAGCTGTCGCATTACGCGAAAAACCGGTGGGAAAACGAAACAACAGAGCCGCCACCGTGCGTTATTTATCCCGAAGGAGGGAAAGGAAACGCTCGAAGTAAACCTGGAAAAGACATGGTCTCGCGACCAGAGAAGGATGGGATCGGGAGTCGGTTATGCGAAGGGAAGGTATTAGCACCCCTACGCATCCGCCGTACTCGACGGGATCCACGCTCAGAAAGAATAGAGGAAAGGTTGCTAAAGATTGCTCAAACACTGCACACACGCTGGAAATAAACACAGAAAGACGGAAGAAACGGGACTCGGCAGGATATCGCATCCTGGGCCTACGTAGTCTGTCAGACACAGACATCAGAGTCGACGTAGTTCGGGACAGGGGAAACGTGCTCGCTAGGATGTCGCATCCTATGCATACGTATCTTCTCTAACCGGAGAATAATCAGAGCACTCGTAGCTCGGCTAACGCACGCCAAACAAAACACAAACAGGAAACCAACTGCCAATCGTTGGGCTTACGTCAGACTCCAAACAAAACAGGCAAACATGGAAACCGAATGCCAATCGCTGGACTTACATCAGACTCCGAACCAACAAGACACAGGAAACCAACTGCGAATCGCTAGACTTACGTCAGACTCCAAACACATACAAAGGGGCTGAAAAAGAAAAAGGGCGCCCGGAGAGATCAGCTCATCTCCTGCCTACGTACCTCATCTGGTATGAGGATCAGGGCGACATAGTTCCCCTACACAGGGAAAGAACTTCTATCCTAACCAGAGACAAAGGGAGACACAAACTACTAGGGAGACTACGACTCGAGCCTAGAAGTTGTCATGCATACGATCCCTATGTTAAGGTTTCTATCTAACTTGCATAGGAAGCAAGCTATCCTAAACAGCACAGGCAAATACATACAAGCACAAAAGCAAGCACACACACTATATGCAAACAATTGGCTCATACAAGGCTAGGCTTTAGTCAAGGGGTCATGTCAACCTCGACAAACAAGCCAACTGGAATGGGGTGTTTTTAGCTCTTAACCCTAACATTGAGAGTTAGGGTGAAGCAGATGAAATGGGAAGTGAGGGTAAGACCTCACAGCTCCTATCCCTGGCCTGGGAGAGCTTCAGACAAATGAAAGTGTGGGAGTTCAGAATGTAGGAACTCTTCTCCACAAATGACTGACACAACATGATCTTGGGTTATTATCCACAATGCATCAACACAATGGTGTGAGCAAGGTGAATGACACAACTGAATAGCAGGGGATGGATTGCACATCCCTTTTATCTGCCAATGCCTCTTCACTTAGGAGGTCTTTGAATGTGCAGGGCACAACATTAAACAAACACAAACATTGCCTCTTAAGGAGGACTTCAGACAGGTGCCTGCCCACATAACAGGACAGGTCTTCCAGACTACATGAAGTCAGAAGAATTATACCTCAGTGGTTAAATAACCAAGCAAAGCAAGTTCAAAAAAACTCAAAGCAACTTAGGTACCTGTGAAAAATCTAAACCAATCAGTTCAACTGTACAGACAAACAATCAACAGGCAATAACAAACAGACAGACAATGTTCACAATGTGCAAGCCCTGAGGCAAACTCAAATGAGTTAGCATCAACCTATAAAACACACAATTGTTAATAATCAAGAGCAAACATCAATGCTCAAATGAGGAAGCATCATCAACTATAGACTTGGATGTTTAAACCTGAAATCAAAACCCACATGTAAGCCACAAACCACTAGGTCAAAGACGGATCAAAAATCCAAAACAGAACTTGAAATTTAACATGAATCATCCTTATTCAATCAAGAATAAGTCTCAAAAGGTCTCACATCAAAATCATTAATCATATTCATTTCATGAGCAAAATATGGCAAGGCATGCAAATGGTGATCACGTTGAGACATCAGAAGAAACAAATGCACATCAAATCAAAAATGACTCAAATAATCTTGGCAAAATTCATGAGTAAACAGGACATATAACATGATCATCCTACAAAAAATCAGAGGCATTGGACATCCTTAGGCATGGCAATCACATAGCATAATTCAGACAATCACATGTGTGACACAGATTGTCACACCAAGTTAGCATGAGCATAAAACAGAGATGGATCATGGGAAAAATATCAAACCAAAGCCACAGGGTCACTCAACATGTCTATAAATCACACACAAAATTTCAGAAGCATTGGATCATTTTTGAGCATTCTATGATGAATGGAACAAGGCAAGGTCAAACATGTATATGCATTCAATCACCCTAGGACAAATGATTTTTTAAGCCAGGCACAACTTGCAATTTAATGATCATAAAAAAATAGACATGATAAGGAACACATAGCAAAAAATTGGAGATCAATTGGTGCATTTTTCAATTTTATATGATTTTTGGAAGTTGGGAGAAAAATTTGAAAATTAAAGTGGAGCCAAGGCATGAAAATAGGAGGGAAAGTGGAAAAATGCATGGCAATTTGAAAATATCCGTCGCTCAGTATCGAACCGAGTCTACTTTTAAAATATGGCGCGCTCACCAAACGACCTCGTTTTGGCCACAAACCCTAAGTGCTGGGAAATTCCAGATTTCGTAGCTAATTCATGAATTTTTCGTAGCTAATCTCAAGCAAAATCCTAGCAGTTCTGGAAATAACATGCAGCTCATAGGTTGAAGATGAAGATCATGATGATCTTCATCTGGATTTCCAGATTTTCGAAAAAATGTCCAGAAATTCCAAACAATAACATCATTCAACAGGTTTTTTCATGGTAAGCACGGATCAAGCAATGAATCAACCAAAAACACCATAACAATTCCAGATCGAAGAAAAGAAAAAATGGCATCAAAACTTGAAATGCATGTAACTTTGTCAATACAGCACCAATTCACTCAAAATTTGTATCAGAATCATCACCATTCAATGATCTACATGAATATCACAATAATTTTGAGAATTAGAGAGGTCGGATCCTGACCTCTTGAAGAACAGCAACTTGGAATCACGTGTTATAAGCTCAGCCAAGCCTCAGATCTCCTCTACTATGCTTATAGAAGTGTTTGATGATGGATTTGAAGCTCAAGTATGCACGAATCCAGCTCAAATTGCAATTGCCATGGAACCTTCAAGCTTTGAATCTGAACAAATATGCCACGATTTGCCTTGAATTCACGTCCAGTTCTACTAAAAAACACCTCATGAACATGAATCAATCAAGAGAAAATGTTCTTGTGTGAAGAAATTTGGAAAAAGTTTAAGAGAAAATTTTGGATAATTTCTTGAATCTAGATCTGAAATGTTGTTAATGCTAAAAACAGTTATGATTAACTATATATACCACATGCTAATGATGTTTAAAACTTGTTTAAACCAAAGCCAAATGTGATTAGCAACTTATGAAGTGTTTGCACTAATTGGTATTTTCATCTCCCATGCACGAGGAGCACGTGAACAGTACCAATTCCTGGCCCAAATCCACTTAAAAACATCCCATGCAAGCTCTAGGATTGGTTTTGTATGCATGCAATCATCCAAAATGGTTTTAGCAATTTTTCTTCACAAATCTTCATGAGTGAACCAATGATCATGCAATGAGATTTCATGCCATGTAATGATATGCTTGGAAAGTATATGTTATGAGGATCAAAATGCAAAAAGAACCACTCATTTTGGAGCTTTGGTTAAAAAGTTATGCTCATTTGAATTTTGAAACACACTTTGCCATGATTGGACCATATCTCCTCAACCACACATGATAAATTCATGATCTTGGACTTTTTGGAAATGGGAGAGAAAGATATTCAACTTTCATGTTGGACAAAATGTCATTTGAAGCTTTCTTGATGATGTAATATTAAGTTGAAGTTGGTCCAAAATCTTTCCATTTTTGGAAAGTTCAAATTACAGGTCACCTGCTATTTTTGGAAAGTCTTGACCTGACCTCAAATTCTTCAATGTTGATGTTTTAAATGTCAAATGAGACTTGTTTAAACATGAATGAACCATCTCTAACCACTTCCCACCTTCAAATCCACAGTTGACTTTGCAGTTGACTTCTGTTGACTTTTGTGGGCCTCAGATGATTTGCACATGGACTGATGAGTTCTGAGCCTTCAGCACTTGGCCAAACCACTTCAAAATGATCCTTGAATCATGTGAACTCATGGGAATCACCCTAGGGCTTTGATCTTATGGAAAATGCTCTTGTTGCCTTGCACAGTAGAATCTCCTGACCAGTCTTGCCTGATGAGATGCAATGGACTATGCAATGACAATGCAATGTTAAGGTGATGTTAATGACCTAAAAATGAAATGTATGTACAAATGAGAGGTGCAAATTTGAGGTGCTACAGCTGCCCCTATTCAATCAACTGGGAACCTGAACGGATGAGAGCAACGACTGTCAGACCTTCAAGGTAAACATGGATTGAATACCAAAGAACCGTAGAAATTTACACTCTGCGGGATATGAACAGGATATTTGCAACAGTAACCAGACAAGACGTTTACCGACGACTTTACTGGGGAGTTTGATTTTTTTACCAATGGAAAGATACAGCCAGACGTCAACGGACGACTAGGAAAAACTCGACGTTTATCGAAACCAACGGAGAGGTGACCAGACATCAACGGATGAATGGGAAGACTCGACCAGACGTCAACGGACGAACGGGAGAAGCTCGACGTTTATCGACACCAATGGAGAGGTGACCAGATATCAACGGATGAACTGGGAAGACTCGACCAGACATCAACGGATGACCGGGAGAAGCTCGACGTTTATCGACACCAAGGGAGAGGTGACCAGACATCAACAGATGAATGGGAATGAATAGAGATGTTACAAACATCGAAAGATGATGTTTACTGACATCAAAAAGGGATGACCAGACATTTACCGATGACTGAAGTGGGACTCGATGTTTACCGACATCGAAAGATGATGTTTACTGACATCAAAAAAGGACGACCAAACATTTACCGATGACTGGGGTGAGACTCGATGTTTACCGACATCGAAAGATGATGTTTACCGACATCAAAAAAGGACGCACGTGGGTACCTACATGACACTTACCGGTATCACAGGGAAGACATCTTCAATATGTCAAGGCAAGGCTAAACACTTGCTGGGGATCTCACTGGGAAGAATCAAGCTTTCCTTTCACGGACGGGTGAGGAAATAAACCTCTCTGAGGGGATTATCAATCCTAAATGCTGTCAGGAGCAACTGTAGCAAACGTGTCGTATAGATGTTGAACAACGATCCGCCTCTGCCGGGGATACGGTCTGATTAGGTTTAACACATGAATGCATATGTTTGAATTTTTCTATGGCGTGATGCTCCATATTGAATGGAAATGCTACGCGTTTTGAGGATGCAATGATTACTACATGCAAGATGCAGAATGATGAAAACTCCCGCTGGGGAGCAAACGGATTGCTCTGTTGAGCACACAAACCGATGAATTCTCCAACTCTGTGGGGAGACGCACTGCTGGGAGTGCTCTGCGGAGGAATAGCACCAATTTCTCACTCATGCTGGGGAATAGCGTTGCTGCTTGGAGAAAGAATAAATCCCACCGGGGACAACCTTCACCGAACCCAATCCACTCGGGGACTCCGCTAGGGGAACAACCAATGCTTACCTCTGCTGAGGATAACGACCGATCCTCAGGTAGGATAAACTATATCGGGGATAATATTCACCGAACCTGATCCACTCGGGGAACTCGCTGGGGAAAACCATCAACACAAACCTCTACTGGGGAGATCTGCTAGGAAAAACATTCACGACCCTGATGGGGAGAGGCATACTCTGTTGGGGAAATAATAGACCAGACCATGCTGGGGATACAGTACTTCGAACCCGACTGCTGAGGAATAAACTACTCCACTGACACCTCCGCTGGGGATACAACATCCTCCCGACTCGGTGGGGATTAACGATCTTCAGACTAGCTGGGGATAAACCCACTTTCAGGCCTGCTAGGCAACTGCTGGGGAAGAACAGTTCTACTATCTTTCAGACTTGCTTGGGGAAACTAGCACTTCCAAGCCTGCTGGGGAAATATCCTCAATCTTGCTGAGGAATTCCTGATCTTGAATATGCTGGGTAGACAAGTCCTGAACTTGCTGCAACTGCTGGAAAAGATCCCATCCTCTCACACTACTGGACAGTGCTGACAACATCCCTGAACAAACCGTGGCTTATCTGCCTCAGCCGGGAACCAAAGGTGATGACCTGCAAAACAGCAAGACATACATGCCCCAGGGGATTGCATGGACAAGATACACCCAAGTGTACTCAACATTCAAAATGATTTTCAAATGTTTTATCTTTCTGCACATTATTGTCTAGCCTTCATGTTTTTATATGCAATGTTTATCAAAAATTCGGACGTTTTTGCAAACAAAACAGTAAAATAAAAACAAGAGAGCAATTTATCTGAATAACGACTTTTTATTGATTGAAAATGGGCCTGAAAAGGCGAATACATCGGGAAGCAATTCCTAGGAAGAGGTAATTGCGCACAAAAGGAAAAATCTATCCTAATGGCAATGTGAACACGACATCCACTATTTCCCAATTCTGTTATGACTCACAGATCATCAATTTCTCCCAATTCCTTGCTTTCTGAGAAGAATGACTGGACCGATCACATCTTTGGAGATGGTAGACGAAGAAGCGCGATGAAGTACAGATAACTCAGACTGTAGTCTTCGCTCTAATCCCTCTTTTGCCTGGATCCCCCTTTCGGGTTTTCAATCCACCGGGATACCCATTTTTGCCTAAGCCGCCCTTGCGGGTTTTCGACTTACCGGGTGTACAAATTCTTTTCATTTTTTTATCCCTAACTTTTGCCCGAACCTTTTTTTTTTCTTCGGTTCGCCGGGATGCCATTTTTTGCCTGGACTCTTTTATTCTTTTTGTCCAGCGGGTCAATTTATGCGAAGTATTTTTTGACTACATCTGAGTTAACTGGGGACGGAAAATCTTCACCATCCATAGTTGTAAGCATCAAGGCTCCACCAGAGAAAACCCTCTTAACAACATATGGACCTTCATAATTAGGAGTCCATTTGCCCCTGTTATCTGTACCGGGAGGAAGGATCCTCTCAAAACTAAATCACCAGTCTGATAGCTTCGAGGACGCACTTTCTGATCAAAGGCTCTCTTCATTCTTCTCTGGTACAACTGCCCATGGCACACAGCTGCTAACCGTCTCTCTTCGATAAGGCTCAACTCATTAAACCTTGTTCGAATCCACTCAGCTTCATCAAGCTTGACATCCAACAGGACTCTCAGAGAAGGAATCTCCACTTCAACAGGTAGGACCGCTTCCATACCATATACAAGGGAGTAAGGGGTTGCCCCGGTCGACGTACGTACTGAGGTACGGTACCCATGCAAAGCGAAAGGCAGCATCTCATGCCAATCCTTGTACATCACGACCATCTTCTGCACAATCTTCTTAATATTCTTGTTTGCCGCCTCTACAACACCATTCATCTTTGGTCTGTAAGGAGAAGAATTGTGATGTTCAATCTTGAAATCTTTACAAAGCTCTTTCATCATCTTGTTATTGAGATTCGAACCATTATCAGTGATGATTCTCTCAGGAACTCCGTAACGACAGATGATTTCCTTCTTGATAAACCGGGCAACCACTTGCTTGGTAACATTAGCATAGGAAGCTGCTTCCACCCACTTGGTGAAGTAATCAATCGCAACCAGGATGAAGCGATGTCCATTAGAAGCAGTAGGCTCAATCTTTCCAATCATGTCAATGCCCCACATCGCAAACGGCCAAGGCGAATTCATGACATTCAGAGGGCTTGGTGGTACATGCACTTTATCAGCATAGATCTGACATTTATGGCACTTCCGAGCGTACTTGAAGCAATCGGATTCCATGGTCATCCAGTAATAACCGGCTCTCAACAACTTTTTGGACATTGCATGACCAACAGCATGGGTACCAAAAGATCCTTCATGCACTTCTTGCATCAACATGTCTGCTTCGTGTCTTTCCACGCATCTGAGCAGAACCATGTCAAAGTTCCTCTTGTACAGCACATCATCCTGATTCAGATAAAAGCTTCCAGCTAGCCTTCTCAGGGTTTTCTTATCATTCTTTGACGCACCTTCAGGATACTTCTGACTCTTGAGGAAGTTCTTAATGTCATAGTACCAAGGTTTCTCATCAACAACAGACTCGGCTGCAAACACATACGCAGGCCTCTCGAGTCGATTCACCGCAACATGTGGCACATGATTCCACCAATGGACTTTGATCATAGACGACAAAGTAGCCAAGGCATCAGCCATCTGATTCTCATTCCGGGGGACATGATACAACTTCACCTTCTTGAAGAACGTCAGTATTCTTCTGGTGTAATCTCGATAAGGAATCAAATGCGGCTGATTAGTATTCCAATCTCCATTGACCTGGTTAATCACTAGAGCGGAATCTCCATAAATGTCCAGAGTTTTGATCCTTAGATCGATGGCTTCTTCTATCCCCATGATACAAGCCTCATACTCAGCCTCGTTGTTGGTCACGTCAAAAGTCAATATGGCAAAAAAAGGTATATGAGCACCTTTTGGATTGATAAGCACTGCCCCAACACCGTTACCATTCACATTCACAGCCCCATCAAACATCAATGTCCACTTGTCATCAGGATCCGGTCCTTCCTCGACAAGAGGCTCTACACAATCTTTCATCTTAAGATACATGATGTCTTCATCAGGGAATTCAAACATCATCGGCTGATAATCATCAATTGGTTGCTCGACAAGGTAGTCCGACAGAATACTACCTTTGATAGCCTTTTGCGACGTATATTGAATATCATATTCTGTTAAAATCATCTGCCAACGGGCAACACGTCCGGTGAGAGCCGGCTTCTCAAAGATGTATTTCACTGGATCCATCTTAGAAATCAACAAGGTAGTATGGTTCAACATATACTGCCTCAGTCGGCGAGCAGCCCAGGCCAAAGCACAACAAGTTCTCTCAAGCTGCGAATATTTGATTTCACAGTCGGTAAACTTTTTGCTAAGGTAGTATATGGCATGCTCTTTTCGACCAGACTCGTCATGCTGTCCTAATACACACCCCATCGAGTTCTCAGTCACGGACAGGTACATTATCAGAGGTCTCCCAGGAACTTGAGGTATAAGGATTGGAGGTTTCTGCAAATACTCTTTTATTTTGTCAAAAGCTTTCTGACAGTCATCATTCCACCTAATTGCTTGATTTTTCCTTAGCAATTTGAATATCGGTTCACACGTGGCAGTTAGGTGAGATACAAACCTTGCAATGTAGTTCAATCTCCCTAAAAACCCACGAACCTGCTTTTTAGTTTTCAGTTCAGGCATTTCTTGTATAGCTTTTACTTTTGCTGGATCAACCTCAATCCCTTTCTTACTGACAATAAAGCCCAACAGCTTCCCGGATCTCACCCCAAATGTACACTTGTTTGGATTCAGCCTCAGTTTGAACTTTTTTAGTCTGTCAAACAACTTCTGCAAATTGACCAGGTGCTCCTCTTCTGTCTGCGACTTCGCAATCATATCATCCACGTACACTTCAATCTCTTTGTGCATCATGTCATGAAAGAGAGTCGTCATAGCCCTCTGATAGGTAGCACCAACATTCTTCAGCCCAAATGGCATCACCTTATAGCAGAACGTGGCCTAAGGTGTAATGAATGTCGTCTTTTCCATGTCTTCTGGCGCCATCTTAATCTGATTATAACCAGAGAATCCATCCATGAAAGAGAAAACCGAGAATTGAGCCGTATTATCAACCAATACATCAATGTGAGGTAATGGGAAGTCATCTTTCGGACTCGCTCTGTTCAAATCCCGGTAATCGGCACACATCCTAACTTTGCCATCCTTCTTCGGCACGGGAACGATGTTGGCCACCCACGGGGGATAAGTAGTCACTGACAAAAAACCCGCATCCAACTGCTTCTGAACCTCTTCCTTGATCTTAACCGCCATATCAGGACTAGTTCTGCGAAGCTTCTGCTTGACTGAAGGACAATCTTTCCTGAGAGGCAGTTTATGCACCACAATATCGGTATCCAACCCAGGCATATCTTGATACGACCAGGCGAATATCTCCACATATTCTCTCAGCATCTCAATCAACCTGCTCTTGACGTCTTCCTTCAAAGCAACCCCAATCTTAATCTCTTTTCTGGCATCCTCAGTACCAAGATTAATAATCTCCAACTCCTCCTGATGAGGTTGGATGACCCTTTCCTCCTGCTTCAATAATCTCACCAGTTCTTTAGGGAGTTCACAGTCTTCCTCACTCTCCTCTTCAGCTTGGTAGATGGGATTATTGAAATCATACTGAGCCGTAACAGAACTGTTTATAGTGGAGTCCGTAAGATCACTTCTGCATGTTTAATGCTTTATTTTAGAAAAAAGAGTTCAAGAAAGTCACAAAAACAAAAACATTGCCATTTTTATTTTTGAAAAGTGAAAAACAAAAACAGAAAGACAGGGATCACAAAATTGTTTGCAAAACGTCCTTTATTAATGATATCATTGAAAAACATGATGAGGCCCTACAATGAACCACTACGCCTTGGGCAGAACGTAGGGTTTTGTGCAAAATGAAAAACAAAAGAAAATTACTCTGTTTGAAGAGTAACTTGGACCACATCTTCTGCTGTCCAGTTGTTGATCGTCTCCCCTGGTGCACACGGGCGAACCCAGTTGTTCAGATCACAATCACTGTCCCCGTCTTCACTACCGGTTGCAAAGACGTCGCCATGATTTATCAGCCCAACGCTGGTAAAGGAACTCGGCCCTTTCTGCTCACCCTGCTCTGCCTGCAGAGGTTGATAACCAATACCGAACTTGTCTTCCTTGACTGGCAGGTCCACCATCTTACCCTAGCCTTCTGCCTTACCAGAGTTGACAACCTCCACCGCCTGCTTGTATGACGCAATTGAGGCACTTGGCTTCTTCTGCTCAGCAAAAGCCACCCTCTCAAGAGCAACTGTCTCGAATGCTTGACATAAAGTCTCATGGATCTCACCATCCACCTCTACATACTTAAAAGAGGATAAGTGACTCACCAGAATGTCTTCCTCGCCGCACACAATCACAATCTGACCGTTCCAGACATACTTCAGCTTCTGATGGAGAGTTGACGACACTGCTCCAGCCCCATGTATCAAGGGACGCCCCAAAAGACAACTATATGCTGGCTGGATGTCCATCACATAGAAGATAATATCAAACACCTCTGGGCCAATCTTCACTGGCAATGTGACTTCACCAAAAACAGACCGTTTGGATCCGTCAAATGCACGAACAATAAGATCACTCGGAGTGAGGACAACCCCTTCAACATCAATCTTACCCAAAATCTTCTTAGGCAGCACATTCAAAGACGAGCCAGTATCCACCAACACATGTGATAATACTGCGCCTTTGCACTCCATAGGGATATGCAAGGCTTTGTTATGATTGCGACCTTCAGGCGTCAGATCCAAGTACGTGAACCCCAAACCGTGTCTGGTACTTACATTAGCAATCACCCCCTCTAACTGGTTGACAGAGATCTCTTGAGGCACGTAAGCCAGATTCAACATTTTCAGCAAGGCATTACGGTGTGCCTCAGAGCATAACAACAATGAGAGTATAGAAATCTTGGACGGAGTTTGATTCAGCTGATCTACAATCTTGTAGTCACTCTTTTTAATTATCTTCATAAACTCCTCCACATCCTTCTCAAACGACCCCTCAGGTGCTTCCTTCTGAACAGGTTCCTCGTCAACCACAGCCTGTTTACCCTTAGCTTTGGCGAGAGCCTCGGCATTGTTGTCTCTCAAAGGCTGCGGTGCGAACAGACGACCACTCCTGGTGAAACCTCCAGGTCCTCCTACATTGTCCACAACTGGACCAACAGCCACAGGAGTTCTACTCGGCAACCCAATTGTCACTGGAGTTGGGTTAACTGGCCGGATCTGACTTTCAGCCCTTCGGTTACTGCGGTAGGCATTATCATACTTCCACGGCACAGCCTTACTGTTTTCAACCAGTCTTCTACCAGGCACAACAATAGTAGTGGGAGCACTGACAGTTATCGGAGCAGAAATGGTAACAGGAGTACCAACAGTTGTAGGTGCACTGACAAATCTCTGGCCACGTCCCTCTGACGGTTTGAAATAAATGGTGACAGTTGACACCATCCCACGATCTTTAACAGCCCGACTAAACTGCAAACAACCCTCATCAATCAATCTCTGGATACCAACCCTCAACTGTATACAACCATTCTCTGAGTGAACACAATCTGAACAGCCTTGATCACAGCCCGGGAATACTCCTCCATTCAACAGACGATCCTTCACAACAAACAATGGAGTCTGAATCTCATCAACACTAGCCACCAAATCCAAGGCCTCTCCTTCTTCCACATTGTTCACCCTATGTGCACCATGCTGAGGCATAGGATTGTTCACAACATTAGGCACATGAGCAAAATTGATAGTTTTAGTGTCAATTAAGTCCTGGACCTTATGATGAAAAGCCCGACAGTTTTCAATATGGTGCCCCGGTGCACTAGAGTGGAAGTCACAACGAACGTTGGCATCATACCCAGGTGGTATCTTTGTCAGCGGAGCCATTGTACGCAATTCAACAAACCCCAATCTGAGCAATTCGGGCAACAACTCAGTATATGTCATCGGCAACGGGTCGAATCATCGATCCGACATTCTCTGTCTCTGCTGAAACGGACGTTGTTGTTGTTGTTGTTGTGGTTGTTGAACTCTCTGTTGTTGCTGTTGTCGAGGTTGAGGTGCTGGGATGGTTACAGCAGCAACCTGGCGATATTGCCCTCTATTCACATTTCTTCTATGTTGCACAACATTAGTCTCACCCTCCCTCCTACGGGGTGCCCCAGCAAATGGTTTCTTTGAAGATGAGGAACCAGCATCCTGAATCTTCCTAGCTTTAATAAGGCTCTCTGTCCTCTCTCCACAGATCACCACATCAGAAAAGCTACCGAATGGGCAACTCCCCATCCGGTCCATAAACACACCCTGCAAAGTTCCGATAAACATATCGGTCAACTCCCTCTCCAGCATAGGGGGTTGCACTCTTGCGGCCAATTCCCGCCATCTCTGGGCGTACTCCTTGAAGCTTTCCCCTGATTTCTGACATAGACTCTGCAACTGAGTCCGGCTCGGAGCCATGTCCATATTATGTTTGTATTGCCTCAGGAAGGCTTCACCCAGATCTCTCCAACTTCGAATGGATTCTCTCTTCAGCTCCATGTACCAATCCAAGGAAGCTCCCGACAAGCTATCCTGGAAGAAGTACATCCACATTTTTTCATCATCCGTGTAGGCAGAGATTTTTCTGTAGTACGCCTGCACATGGGTGCAAGGGCAAGAAGTACCGTTGTATTTATCAAAAGATGGCGCCTTGAACTTGTAGGGAATTCTCAACCCATCCACTAGGACCATGTTTGTAACATCAAACCCCAAAGAGTTCTGACACTCCATGGCTCTGATCTTCTCAGCTAGGGCATCAACTTTCCGATCCCTCTCTTCAACTCTTCCGACCTCATCATCTTCACTGAGCAGGGTAAACATATCCTCCTGCCTGTCAACCAGCGGAGCAGGATGGCGAACGGGAGCCCGGGTAGCTCTAGCATTAACAGTCTCTGTAGCAAGAGGCTGTCCGTTGATTCTGATCCCTCTCAAATCATCACCTATGGCATAGTCATTGACGGGAGCAGCAACATCAACACCATCATTCACAAGAACACCCACTAGCGAAGCACGACTGGGTGGTGGGAGCACAACTTCCTGTCTCTGGGCTAAGACACACAACTCCTCTTGCCCTTGAACGACCCCTTGCATCGTTGTCATGAATTGGTCCATGTTAGCCCTCATCTCAGCCAACTCTACCTGAACTTGGTCCATGTTCCTCTGTTGATTCAACCGGGTTGCGTAGCGGTGCGGACGTTGATCAGCAATCCTGCCTGAAACAGGAACCAGAATGAGAAGTCTTGCTCAAGAACACCTGTAATGCAAAATGATATGTGTATGATGCTTATGATGCGCATGATGCACATGATATGTTCATATCTCAGGCATTCAAGAGCCTAATTCATCTTTGAAGACATGGCAACCTGCAACAAGAACAACACAGAAGCAAACTACACAGGATAATGAGCACAAGGTGAAACATCAACAATCTCATCTATAGACATGAGCAACAAAGGTCATACAACAAGTTCAAACAAAGATCCAAATGATCAGACTACAACAAAGAATCCCATCCAACAAGCCTGGAGGTAATTCTCAACATAAACAACAAAGACAAGCTAGGAAAGATGCCCTCCCGGAATGAGAGTCTTCAGATAATGGCACTGGTCTATCAACAGGTCACATTCTGAACATTCTGGCAGAGGGGTGAGCTTCTCCTTCAGTTGTCTTCTAAGCTCCACAACTTCTCCTCCAAGCTGGCTCTCTGATGCATGTCTCAAGTCAATCTCTTTCTTCAGTTGGATGTCTTTGTCCCTAAGCTGCTTTTCCAAGTCCCTTATCTTTTTATGATAATTAGCTTCAGCTCTTTGCAACCTCAAGCACTCACGGTGTTCTTCATTCAACAAGGTCTCCATTTCCTCGTAGGACCTCTTCTTACTCTTCAATCTGGCAACATCTTCACCTTGCAGGCCCTTGAGTTGATGAGCCAAATTCAACTTATCAGCTTTGGCTTTGTAAAGCTCCATCTGGGTATCTTTCTCCTTCTCTTTCAACCGTCTATTCTCCATCAAGGCTTGCTTGTACTACTCAGCAGGCACATTCTCAGCAAGGATCAAAGGTGGTTGCTCTTGCAAAGACTCCATCCTATCATAGGGCAACAACAAAGTCTCAACTCTCTTCTTGACCCAATCAATGTAATCAGGCATAGCAACAACAAACTTCTTCCCTAACACAGCTCCATCCTTGACACCAATGGTCTTCCAAGCTCTTCCTACTTGCTCCAATCTAGCAGGATCACTCCGCTTCTCAAAATACACACTTTCAGCTATCTCAACGTCTAGTGGTCTTCCATTCATAACAAACCCTAACTGGCGAAGAGAAAGAACCGGGTTGTAATTGATGCAACCCTTAGTCCCTACGAGTGGCAGATTACGAAGCTCTCCACAACTCATGATGACATTACGCACATCCATTCGGTAAGATTGCCACCTGATATCATAAGAGGTAAGAGACATAATCCTCTGAGTCCACTTATGAGTGCTCTGAGTATCCACAAACGGTCCACTGGCTGGCAGAAGAGACAAGAACCATCTGAGCAATAAAGGGAGACAGCATCTGATAGCTCCACCCTTACCATGCCTGCTGTGTATAGCATAGTAAGTGTCAGCTAACACAGTAGGAACTGGGTTTCCTCCAAGGAAGATAGTGACAGCAGCATAGTCCACAAAATTGGGCATACTCGGGAACAACACAACCCCATAAATCATGATGGCTAACTGGGCATGGAAAGCTTCCCAATTCCTCTTCTGTGCTTCTTCTTTAGCCATCCTCAACAGGTACTTCACAGGCAACCCCACCACATCACCACTTGACTTCCAATTGTCACTCACTTCCTTGATACTCAGATGAAAAGCTCTAGCAACAACTCTGAAATCAACCTCCTTTGGAACATCCAAGAAAGGAACCTGGTATCTGATCGGGACATTCGTCAGAATGGAGTACTCTTCAAGAGTGGGCGCTAACTGATAATCCTGGAAAGTGAAGCAACGGAGCTCTGGGTCATAGAACTGTAGAAGAGTCTGCAACGGCACTGGATCTACCACCATCTTCAACAGTGTCAACAAATCCCCATACTGATCAACAAACACCTTCTGGTTACCGTCGGTCACAAGGTTACTCAACTCTATCAAAGATGTCAATGGCTCACGGTGAAAACTGTAGGTGCAAGTCTTCCTCTTCAACTCGGGAACGGTTGCCATCTCTCACAGTGAACAGACTCCTGAATGAACCTGAGAAATGATATGCATGCAGAGATTAGCTTTTTCTTTTCTTTTTTTTTTTGCATTATTTTTTTTTGAAAATAAACATGCTATGATGCAAATGATGCAATGACTGGCTGGATGTGCATCTCGGAGCACAGGTTCAAAGCTTCGGCTTGAATTCGGAACCACAAAGTCATCTGAGACCCAATCTATAGAACCAAGTCACCAACCGGAACCAAGAGTCACCAACGGATCACCAACAAGTCACCAACGGTACCTATAATAATGATCATTCCCTCCCCGCTCACGGGTGTAATCTAGGCCAGGGTAAGGTCAGGAGAAACGCAGGATAAACAACCCTTTCATAGAATATCATCATGTACACACCAAACGTATGTACCGATAATACCCCATCAGGATCTGAACTGCTCGTGATATCAAGTTCCGCTAAGTGGCGCAATACCACCCGCTTCCCAAGAATCACTCTATTCTTAGATGTCCTAGAGTGCACTCATAGCCTGGGTATTGGGCCTTTTACCTCTTGTAACTCCCACCCCACAGAGAAACAGACAACCAGCCAGCACAGATGAAGATATGATGAATGCAAACATAACTGCAAACATAAATGCAAATAAATGCAATAAATGAAACAGCAAAAGCAACCAAACCCTATCCTAAAGAGCGCTAGGAGAGACTCGCTTAGGGAAGATGGACCAGCAAGAGGTCAACTTCTCTGATAACTCCCCAGCAGAGTTGCCAGCTGCCGCATTACGCGAAAAACCGGTGGGAAAACGAAACAACAGAGCCGCCACCGTGCGTTATTTATCCCGAAGGAGGGAAAGGAAACGCTCGAAGTAAACCTGGAAAAGACATGGTCTCGCGACCAGAGAAGGATGGGATCGGGAGTCGGTTATGCGAAGGGAAGGTATTAGCACCCCTACGCATCCGCCGTACTCGACGGGATCCACGCTCAGAAAGAATAGAGGAAAGGTTGCTAAAGATTGCTCAAACACTGCACACACGCTGGAAATAAACACAGAAAGACGGAAGAAACGGGACTCGGCAGGATATCGCATCCTGGGCCTACGTAGTCTGTCAGACACAGACATCAGAGTCGACGTAGTTCGGGACAGGGGAAACGTGCTCGCTAGGATGTCGCATCCTATGCATACGTATCTTCTCTAACCGGAGAATAATCAGAGCACTCGTAGCTCGGCTAACGCACGCCAAACAAAACACAAACAGGAAACCAACTGCCAATCGTTGGGCTTACGTCAGACTCCAAACAAAACAGGCAAACATGGAAACCGAATGCCAATCGCTGGACTTACATCAGACTCCGAACCAACAAGACACAGGAAACCAACTGCGAATCGCTAGACTTACGTCAGACTCCAAACACATACAAAGGGGCTGAAAAAGAAAAAGGGCGCCCGGAGAGATCAGCTCATCTCCTGCCTACGTACCTCATCTGGTATGAGGATCAGGGCGACATAGTTCCCCTACACAGGGTAAGAACTTCTATCCTAACCAGAGACAAAGGGAGACACAAACTACTAGGGAGACTACGACTCGAGCCTAGAAGTTGTCATGCATACGATCCCTATGTTAAGGTTTCTATCTAACTTGCATAGGAAGCAAGCTATCCTAAACAGCACAGGCAAATACATACAAGCACAAAAGCAAGCACACACACTATATGCAAACAATTGGCTCATACAAGGCTAGGCTTTAGTCAAGGGGTCATGTCAACCTCGACAAACAAGCCAACTGGAATGGGGTGTTTTTAGCTCTTAACCCTAACATTGAGAGTTAGGGTGAAGCAGATTAAATGGGAAGTGAGGGTAAGACCTCACAGCTCCTATCCCTGGCCTGGGAGAGCTTCAGACAAATGAAAGTGTGGGAGTTCAGAATGTAGGAACTCTTCTCCACAAATGACTGACACAACATGATCTTGGGTTATTATCCACAATGCATCAACACAATGGTGTGAGCAAGGTGAATGACACAACTGAATAGCAGGGGATGGATTGCACATCCCTTTTATCTGCCAATGCCTCTTCACTTAGGAGGTCTTTGAATGTGCAGGGCACAACATTAAACAAACACAAACATTGCCTCTTAAGGAGGACTTCAGACAGGTGCCTGCCCACATAACAGGACAGGTCTTCCAGACTACATGAAGTCAGAAGAATTATACCTCAGTGGTTAAATAACCAAGCAAAGCAAGTTCAAAAAAACTCAAAGCAACTTAGGTACCTGTGAAAAATCTAAACCAATCAGTTCAACTGTACAGACAAACAATCAACAGGCAATAACAAACAGACAGACAATGTTCACAATGTGCAAGCCCTGAGGCAAACTCAAATGAGTTAGCATCAACCTATAAAACACACAATTGTTAATAATCAAGAGCAAACATCAATGCTCAAATGAGGAAGCATCATCAACTATAGACTTGGATGTTTAAACCTGAAATCAAAACCCACATGTAAGCCACAAACCACTAGGTCAAAGACGGATCAAAAATCCAAAACAGAACTTGAAATTTAACATGAATCATCCTTATTCAATCAAGAATAAGTCTCAAAAGGTCTCACATCAAAATCATTAATCATATTCATTTCATGAGCAAAATATGGCAAGGCATGCAAATGGTGATCACGTTGAGACATCAGAAGAAACAAATGCACATCAAATCAAAAATGACTCAAATAATCTTGGCAAAATTCATGAGTAAACAGGACATATAACATGATCATCCTACAAAAAATCAGAGGCATTGGACATCCTTAGGCATGGCAATCACATAGCATAATTCAGACAATCACATGTGTGACACAGATTGTCACACCAAGTTAGCATGAGCATAAAACAGAGATGGATCATGGGAAAAATATCAAACCAAAGCCACAGGGTCACTCAACATGTCTAGAAATCACACACAAAATTTCAGAAGCATTGGATCATTTTTGAGCATTCTATGATGAATGGAACAAGGCAAGGTCAAACATGTATATGCATTCAATCACCCTAGGACAAATGATTTTTTAAGCCAGGCACAACTTGCAATTTAATGATCATAAAAAAATAGACATGATAAGGAACACATAGCAAAAAATTGGAGATCAATTGGTGCATTTTTCAATTTTATATGATTTTTGGAAGTTGGGAGAAAAATTTGAAAATTAAAGTGGAGCCAAGGCATGAAAATAGGAGGGAAAGTGGAAAAATGCATGGCAATTTGAAAATATCCGTCGCTCAGTATCGAACCGAGTCTACTTTTGAAATATGGCGCGCTCACCTAACGACCTCGTTTTGGCCACAAACCCTAAGCGCTGGGAAATTCCAGATTTCGTAGCTAATTCATGAATTTTTCGTAGCTAATCTCAAGCGAAATCCTAGTAGTTCTAGAAATAACATGCAGCTCATAGGTTGAAGATGAAGATCATGATGATCTTCATCTGGATTTCCAGATTTTCAAAAAAATGTCCAGAAATTCCAAACAATAACATCATTCAACAGGTTTTTTCATGGTAAGCACGGATCAAGCAATGAATCAACCAAAAACACCATAACAATTCCAGATCGAAGAAAAGAAAAAATGGCATCAAAACTTGAAATGCATGTAACTTTGTCAATACAACACCAATTCACTCAAAATTTGTATCAGAATCATCACCATTCAATGATCTACATGAATATCACAATAATTTTGAGAATTAGAGAGGTCGGATCCTGACCTCTTGAAGAACAACAACTTGGAATCACGTGTTATAAGCTCAGCCAAGCCTCAGATCTCCTCTACTATGCTTATAGAAGTGTTTGATGATGGATTTGAAGCTCAAGTATGCACGAATCCAGCTCAAATTGCAATTGCCATGGAACCTTCAAGCTTTGAATCTGAACAAATATGCCACGATTTGCCTTGAATTCACGTCCAGTTCTACTAAAAAACACCTCATGAACATGAATCAATCAAGAGAAAATGTTCTTGTGTGAAGAAATTTGGAAAAAGTTTGAGAGAAAATTTTGGATAATTTCTTGAATCTAGATCTGAAATGTTGTTAATGCTGAAAACAGTTATGATTAACTATATATACCACATGCTAATGATGTTTAAAACTTGTTTAAACCAAAGCCAAATGTGATTAGCAACTTATGAAGTGTTTGCACTAATTGGTATTTTCACCTCCCATGCATGAGGAGGACGTGAACAGTACCAATTCCTGGCCCAAATCCACTTAAAAACATCCCATGCAAGCTCTAGGATTGGTTTTGTATGCATGCAATCATCCAAAATGGTTTTAGCAATTTTTCTTCACAAATCTTCATGAGTGAACCAATGATCATGTAATGAGATTTCATGCCATGTAATTATATGCTTGGAAAGTATATGTAATGAGGATCAAAATGCAAAAAGAACCACTCATTTTGGAGCTTTGGTTAAAAAGTTATGCTCATTTGAATTTTAAAACACACTTTGCCATGATTGGACCATATCTCCTCAACCACACATGAGAAATTCATGATCTTGGACTTTTTGGAAATGGGAGAGAAAGATCTTCAACTTTCATGTTGGACAAAATTTCATTTGAAGCTTCCTTGATGATGTAATCTTGAGTTGAAGTTGGTCCAAAATCTTTCCATTTTTGGAAAGTTCAAATTACAGGTCACCTGCTATTTTTGGAAAGTCTTGACCTGACCTCAAATTCTTCAATGTTTATGTTTTAAATGTCAAATGAGACTTGTTTAAACATGAATGAACCATCTCTAACCACTTCCCACCTTCATATCCACAGTTGACTTTGCAGTTGACTTCTGTTGACTTTTGTGGGCCTCAGATGATTTGCACATGGACTGATGAGTTCTGAGCCTTCAGCACTTTGCCAAACCACTTCAAAATGATCCTTGAATCATGTGAACTCATGGGAATCACCCTAGGGCTTTTATCTTATGGAAAATGCTCTTGTTGCCTTGCACAGTAGAATCTTCTGACCAGTCTTGCCTGATGAGATGCAATGGACTATGCAATGACAATACAATGTTAAGGTGATGTTAATGACCTAAAAATGAAATGTATGTACAAATGGGAGGTGCAAATTTGAGGTGCTACAGTATGTACAAATTTTGTTTTTTGTATTGCATATGTTTTTTGGTCTTATAACATGACATATGTGTTGTGTGTTGCTATTGTTTTTATGATGCAAAAATTGCCACCAATGGGTGTAATTGTAACTGAGTACAATTGTAGATGATCAATTTCCTAAAAAAGTTGTTTTAGGTTGTGCGATCACAAAAGGAAGTTGTTCAGCCGCCCATATCCAAAATAAGATGGAAATCCTTATGACGATTCGTTAATAAAATTGTTATGTTTCATCATGGATATTAAAGTACCAAATCCTCTTCCATTACAACATGCTCAAGATATTTCTATTTTCTATATTAAGCCTAAAGATATAAAGGAGTTTTTGTTTGGTAATGAGTGGTTGGACATAATGATATTACAGTTGTGATGCACGTAAGTAAATTTTCTATGCTAATCAATGTAAATTTTAAATTTATGCACTTAAGTACTTTCAATGTTAAGATTCACTTCATTTTTTGAGTCTGGTTTAACCATTTAGGTACATGCATGGTTTCTTTATACAATTAAATAAATCATATATTTATGGATTCTTAGACCCATTTAGTATGCGACTTACATCAAATCATCCAATCGTGATTGAAACATACTTATCATCACAATTAAGAGATTGAAATAAAGTTTGTTATTTAGCATCATTTATCTAATCGTGAGTAATTTTCAAACTGTGGTTTATCTTACATTTAGTTTTCATACTTTACCAATTACTAATTACGTTCATGTTCATTAAGTGGTCAATAGTAATTGAGTATTATCTCTCCTCAACAAAGTATGGTAATTATGCTATGTTTCTTAGGCAAACAACTTGAATTAAAGATGAAACATATAATTTCTACGTAAGTTTATATTTTATGAGACTTAGTAATATTTTCTTTGATTTTGTAATTAGCTTAGTGTGTAATGTTTAAACTGTTTTCAATATATAAAGTTGTGGAGGGAACCAGTATGTTGAAAAGACTTAGAAAAAAGCCTAAATTTTATACTCTTTTGGTAAGTCTATTATTTGTGAAATTCATTTATCTATAGATAAATGTATTTATGTGTGTATTATTACTCACTATAAAAAATAAATTTGTAGACGAGAAAATATTCAGGAAGATACAAGTGTGGATATTATGTCATAAAACACATGATAAACATTGTTTCTGCCGATATTGTTGATTCTTGGAAGAAGGTAATATTTATTTACAATAAAATATTGATGATTTTTATTGCATAAAAGTTTGTTATTATTTCAAATCAAGTGATATTAAATTTTATTCAAATTTATATAGATGTTTAACGACACTACACCATTCACATCAAAAGACTTTAAACATGTTCATACACGTTGGACATCTTGCTTAAATGAGATTTATAGGCCAAACTGACACTGCTTTTGTAATATATTTGTTTTGATGTAAATAATATTTAATTTTGTTTAATATTTTGGTACTAGATGAAAGTCATTGGTGCTTATATATAATATATAGTTTTGTTACAAATTTTTGTCATATGTTGGTGCATATATAGTTTATGTTATGGTAGAAAATATGTATAAAATCTAGGAATTAAAAATAATCGGGTATATATGGAAAAAAATATTTCAAAAAATAATAAAGGAATTCACCTCAGTTGTATCAGTCAACCATGGCGAGATGTAGTGCAAAAACTTTTTTTACCCATGGTTTGGTGAGAATCGAACCCATGACCTAGCAACATTTCATCATGGTTGATAGTCAGGACCATGGTGAAATGTGGCACGCTACCTAGTTTCTCACCATAAACACTAGCCAATTATAGAAATCATTATTCCAATCATGGTGAAGTATACTTTTTGTAGTAGTGGAGGTACATTCTACTTTTACAACAATTCTATAAAATGTGAGACTTGGATTATGCTTTGCTGGTTTTACTCCATATATCTAACTGTTCACTTCCCTCTATTCTTGATATCGAATATTGTTACCACATACAATCTCTTTTCTGCTACATGCATTTCAAAATCTTATATTGGATTATCTCTATAAGGACTGTCAAATCCAAAAGTCAACATTGATGTATTTTTAAAACCCGTAGTTGATGATTTGAAGGGGTTATGGACTGGATAATAGATGTATGATATTGCTCTTAAATAAAATCTCACAATGTGAGTTGCTTTGATAAAACCTATTAATGCTTCCTTGCGTATGCCATATTGTTTGTCTACGGGACTCGTGTTTTTATTTGCATATATATCATCATAATTTATTTTTTAAAATAATCATTTCAAAAAATAAAAATAATTTATAATATATTAAATATCAAAAGTTTATTTCAAACACTTATTGAAATTCTGTTCCTCAGAGGATAGATGTTGGACCAAATATCTATGACAACTTGTCCAACTTGTTAAACCAGTTGTAAACCAATATGAAAATAATAAAGAAAAAAAGTAAAACAACAAAGAACATAAGAGAATTGGTAACCCAGTTCAGTGCAAACAATACATACGCCTAAAGGGCACTCTATCCAAGAAAGTAAATCCACTCTTTAATAGAATTAGTATAAAGTGTCTTAGATGAACAAGCCCCTTGTTCAATGTCCTTTTTCTTAATTATACCCTTAGTGTCTTTCTATTTATGACTCTCCCTAAATATGAAAACCCCCTATCACCTTATTTCAATCACTAACTCTAGTGATCCACAATAATAATCAAAGTGATCAATGTTGAATTACAACAAAACTACACAAACAATCTACTATGCCTTATGATAAGAATTAAGCAATAACATGGTGTACAAGAAAGAATCAATAAAACCCTAGCACAAAGAATTAATCTTAGCGCACACACCCTCAAACATGAAGTGCAAGTCTCCTTAAATAGCAATTCCATTATGGGCCTTTTCTCCTTGGCTATTTAATATGATCTTGTCCAGAATAAAAAAAATATATTGTTGGATTTGATTTGCTCCATAAAAACCTCCAACAAGAGATATGCTTTGTTATTAATTAAAATTTAAATTTAAATCTCCATTTAAACTGATTTGATCTTCAAACAGTTGTCAAACAAATCTCACAAATATTTCTAAAAGATAACAACAAATTTTGTTTCACAATACTACAGAAAATACACACCAATACATCAGCAACTTGTTATGCAGACACATGTCACATTCTGGGACATTTGTTCCAACACGTGTCTTTCTTCACAAAAGTAGATGGGGCCTGATGTACGACACCAGCTAGAACATCATGTCCAACATGTGTTCATACAATGTTGTTTTGCATAATATAGCCATTCCAAAAAGGAACAACAATCTCCCCCTTTGGAAAATTTTGGCAAAACAACATTCTTCAAAAACATACAAGATATGCACTATAAGATAAGCATCAAGCACACCATACATAGAGCAAGCAATAAAAGCAACAACAAAAACTCAGTAGCATCACACATTAGAGCAAACACACAACAACAACAACATTAGTCATAAGTCAACTGGCTACTACACAAGTCAATACTCCATCAACAGTCAGTCATGCAATCATTCATGATTAGTTAGTCATACATACACATAAGTTAGCAGTTAGTAATCAAGATTCAGAAGCTACTTCTAGGTATAACAAACTTCTAATAACACTTATGTAGAGACTTTGATTTACATCAACTCCACTTTCATCCTTTGACAACTTCAAATGAGTAGCAGCTGGAGTTATCTTATGGCTTGCATAGTTATTTAGCATCAATATGCTCTTTGCATACTTGCTTTAAGATGTAAAAATAATGTCTTCCATTTTCTTTACTTGAAGCCCAAGAAAATAAGTGAGTTCAACCACAAGACTCATCTCAAACTCAGATTGCATTTGTTAAACAAAATGCGCCACCATCTTGTCTGACATTCCACCAAATAATATGTCATCCACATAGATTTGGGCTATCAAGAGCTTCCCTCTATCATTATTTACAAATAGGGTTTTGTGTATACCTCATATATTGTGTCCATTGTTGATCAATAACTCAGTTAATCTCTCATACCAAGCTCTAAGAGCTTGTTTCAATCCATAAAGAGCTTTCTTCAGCTTGTACACATCATTAGGAAAGTTGGGATCAACGATCCCCTTAGGTTGCTCAACAAATAATTCTTAATTACAATACCCATTAAGAAATTAACTTTTAACATCCATTTGAAACAATATGAATTTCATCATGCATGAGATTCCAAGCAATAATCTGATACACTCAAGTCTAGCAACTGGATCAAATGTCTCATCAAAATCAAATCCTTTTGTTTATGTGTACCTTTGAGCAACAGACTTGCCTGGTTCCTTGTAACATTACCATATTCATCTTCTTGAATATCCACTTAGTGCCAATGACATTGACATCTTCAGGTCTTGGAACTAATTCCCATACATTATTCCTTTTGAACCGACATTATTCTTCTTACATAACATTTATCCAGAATTCATCAGTCAATGCTTATTTGACATTCTTAGGTTCAATGTTGGATATGAAGAAAGAGTTGTAAATCATATCTCTGGATCTGGTGATGACTCCTTCATTCAGATTTCCTATTATATTTTCAATAGGATGATCCTTCTGGATTCTGATATATGGTCGGTCCCTTGATGATTTGAGTATTTTTAGAATTTATGAATTTAGTAAAAAAATGTCTGACTCCTTAGGTGGGAAATTTATTGAGACATGTGTCTGTTGGGGAGAAACACCATCTTCATCCTTAACACCATCCTTTTCTTCAGGGTTGTCATCAATGACAACATTAATGAATTCCGTCATTTTTTTGGTTTGAATGTTGTACACCCTGTAAGCTCTGTTATTGAAAGAGTAACCAAGGAATATCCCTTCATCACTCTTCGGATCCATCTTTCTTCTTTGCTCATGATCTGTTAAGATGTAACACTTACTACTAAAGACATGGAAGTATTTAACATTGGGTTTCCTTTGTTTCCATAGCTCATACAAAGTAGCTTTGGTTCCAGATCTGATGGTCACTCTATTGTGAATGTGATAGGAAGTTTTCATATCTTCAGCTTAGTAATGGTAAGGAAGTTTCTTGGCATGCAACATGACTCTAGTAGCTTCTTGCAGAGTTCTATTCTTGCGTTCCACAACTCCATTTTGTTGAGGAGTGATAGGAGCTAAAAATTCATGACTGTTCCCTTCAGCTAAGAAAAATTCAAAAAACTTGTAATTCTCAAATTCCCTGCCATGTCCACTCCTTATCTTTACAACATCACATCCCTTTTCTTATTGAATACGTAGGCATAACTCTTTGAAGACATCAAAGGTATCCGATTTTTCTCTAATGAAGTTGATCCATGTGTACCTTGAAAAATGATCCACACACACAAATACATATCTCTTCCCACCAAGAATTTCCACTTGCATAGGCTCCATGAGGTCCATATGAAGTAATTCAAGAATTTTTGAGGTAGTCAGACGCTAGAGCTTTTTATGTGACATTTTAGCCTGCTTACCTATTTTGCAATCTCCACATATTTTTCCTTCTTTAATATTCAGATGAGGTAAACCTCTGATGGCCTTTTCAAATATGATCTTCTTCATGCTTTTGAGGTTGAAATGAAAAGTTTTCTGGTTCTATAACTTAGTTTCATCAACCTTGGATATTAAAGAATATGAGGGATGAGATATTTGTATATAGAAATTGTCCTTGGACCTGGAGCCCTTCATTAGCATTTCTTGCTCGTTGCTGGTGACAATACATTCAGACTTGTTGAATTTCACATTAAGGTGTTGATAACATAGTTAACTGATGCTGATCAACTTTATAGTTAAACCTTCTACCAACAGAACACCCTCAAGGCTATGTAAACATGGACTGGCCAATTTACATATGACCTTGATTCTTCCTTTAGCTTCATCACAGAAAGTGACATGGCTATTTGAGTAAGGTTTCAACTCTTCAAGACATGTTCTTTCTCTAGTCACATGCCTAGAGCATCCATTATTAAAATACCAATATTATCTTGAAGAAACCCTAAGTGATGCATGAGCTATATAAGACAAGTGATAACTTCCTTGGTTTTCCTCCCCTTCTTAACTTGGGTTTTATTCCCTATCTTTCCTTTAGACCTTTGCTGAATATAAGATTGAGGATATCCATACAATTTATAGCAAAAAGTTCTTATATGGCCATATCTTCCATAGTGGGGACACCTCCAAGATGATTTCTTGTTGCCTTTGCTATGAGGGGACACGTGTTGAGCATGATGCTGGGACATGTAATCCTTCATCCGACACTCAATTTTCTTTTCATGAGCAACAATCTTCTTCGTGGGAATTTTGAACTTTTTGTTCAAGGAGCTATAGTCAAGCCCTATAACCTTATTCTCTCCAATTTCCAAGATCTTATCTAACATATCAGAACACTATTTAACATACGCACAAATTTTTTCAATGTTCAAGCTTAGAATTAAAGACAATAACTTCCTCTTCCAGACTTATGATGGTTGAGACAAGCTTATCCTTTTCCTTATAAAGGGAACCTATGGTTTTATTTTGCTGCTCCATAATGACTTTTAGGAAAGTGTACCTATAATTCCGAAGTAATAAAAAGATCGAGTCCACAAGGGCTGCCTCCAAGAAAGACAAAATGTGTGCAATGTATAAAAACTAGTAAAAGGAGGGTTTTCAAGTTTTAGTGCAAAAAGTAAATAAACGAGTAAACAATATCATGAAAGCGGCCAGGGGTTAGGGACCAATTATCACTACTTTTCATATATTATTATTGGTCCCTTTTACCATTTTCTTATCGAATTTACACACTTTTATTCTCACAATTTAGAAAATATGCAATTAAGTTTACTTTAATTATGTTTTGAGTAGATATTTCACTTATTTGTTAGTTTTGTAGAAATTATGGATAAGAGAGCATTGGATTGCATGAGAAAAATTTGGAAGGAGCTTGATGGGCATTTTGGAAGCACACTTGAAGAATAAAGTTTGGAAGAAAAAGTGTTGAGGAAGCTTGCAAGGCAAAGAAGCTGCATTTCCTTCAGTTCACGCCGCGACCCATGTTGGTGCCGCGAACCCTGCGAAGTCAGCAAGCCTTTTAATTAGTTTGGGCCACTTGTTATGTTTTGAGCCCAACTTAAGTGTGACATTTTTAGAACCTTTTGAGATCAATTTTCTGTATTAGACCAAAAGGAGATCATTGGAGAAACAGGAACTTTTAACCACACATTGGGAGAAAAAGAGGGATTATCACAAGTTTTGTAAAAGCAATCTAGAGGCCATTTTTGAATTCATTCCATTTTTATTGCTGTCAAACATGGAGATGAGGAGCTAAACCCCACTTTGGCAAGATTGGAGGTAGTAGCTATCCCTTATTGATTATGTATTCCTATTAACTCTTGTATGTGACAATTGATTATTGATGTATGGATTGATACTTTCACCCTATTTTAAATATTCAGATTTGAGTTATTGTTGAGAAAGGTTGTCCAAATCTTGACTTAAAGTATGCTTTCAAGTAGTGAATAAATTGTAGAAATAGATGTATACACTGCTTTTCTTTTGTATCAAACATTAAAGATTGTTATATTAATAGTTAGATGGAGAAATCGTCTAAAGATTAATATAGTAATTATCAGAATCTCATTTACAAATAAATGTTATTGAGAGGATACTTGATTATTATCAATAACTTTGAGTCCATATAGTTGTCACTAGGGAAACATAAGAAATTGGGATAGTGAACTCCAATCTTGGCAAGCCTTTTATATTTGATTTAAAACTAATTTTATTGTCTTAGTGTCATTTTAATTAAGAGATAACAATTCACTCAAAAACAACTTGGTTACTTTTCAAACTTAAAACAATTGAGATTATAGAACGGCAATAATATCACCCAATCTCTGTGGATACGATATAAAAATATTTGTCGGAAATATACTTTTCAACAAATTGGCGCCGTTGTCGGGGATTGGTGTTCGATATTGCAAGCATTGCAATAATTCTTTGTTCTAAGTTTTTATTTTATTTTACTACTATTACTCTTGTGTTTCACTTGGTTTGTTAGTTTTGTAGATTCTAGTGCATGCGAGGAAAGGCTACCGAGGAGCAATTTCAATTTGATCCCAAAATTGAAAGAACACTTCGAAAGCTCAATAGAAAAATACGAAGAAGAAGGAAACTAGCCGAAGAGAGGAAACGGAGAGAAGAAGTATCTACTTCTTCACTTGTTCAAATTGAAGAAGTGGGTGTAGAAACTTTTGAAGGAAACATGGCGGGTGAAGTTCGTACCGAAATGTCCGCCAATAGTCCAAGGCGGACTGCCCAATTTGCTCGTGGTGGAAGGAACACGGAGATGAAAACCGAAATCCTCCAACTCCTTTATGCAAATCCATTCACCGGAATGGACCATGAAGATCCGTATACTCATCTCATCAAATTCTATGAGATTGCGGGTTCCACGGGAATAGAGGAAGCGGGTGAAGAAGCATTATTCAAGAGAATGTTCCCACATTCCTTAGTTGGGAAGGCAAAAGAGTGGTATCTTGATCAATTACCAAAAGTGATGACGGATTGGAATTTATTAGAAGAAAAGTTTCTAGAAAGATATTTTCCTCAATCCCGATTCATGGAAGCGAAAACGGCTATTATGGTATTCAATCAAGGGAGAAACGAGTCTCTAAACGAGGCTTGGGAAAGATTCAAGTCAATGTTGAGAAAATGCAAAGGCCATGGTTTTGATGAACTCACTCAAATCCATATTTTCCTAAATGGGATCCAACCACATCACAAGACACTTTTGGATGCTATCGCGGGTGGCTCTCTTATGTCAAAGAATGCGGAAGAGGCGAAAGTCATTATTGACCGGATGGCACTCAATGATCGTCAAAGTCAACATGATCGTAGTCCTTCACAAAGGAAACCGAGAGTTCTTGAATTAAATACCAATGACGCTATTATTGCCCAAAACAAGTTACTTTCTCAACAAGTGGAGTTACTCACTCAACAAATGTCCAAACTTCCACAATAAATGAAGGAAATTCAAGGATCTCAAGCTAGACATCAAGTGGCATGTTGTGAACTATGTCAAGGAGATCATCCCACCGGTTATTGCCCTCCATTGGAAGAAGTGAGTTATGTGAACAACCAAAATCAAGGTAATCAAAGGCAACCTCCACATCACAACAACTCATATCAAAGGAACAACCAAGGCTATCAACAATCAAGATTCAACCACAAAATATTTCAGCAACAAAGTCCATATCAAAGTCCAAATTCTCAAGTCCAACAATCGCAAGGCGGAAGTTCAAAGCTAGAAGATACTCTCACACAATTCATGCAAGCCTCCATGGCAAACCAAAAGAGCAATGAGGCAGCTATCAAAAATTTGGAGAATCAAGAAGGCCAACTTGCGAAGCAATTGTCGGAATAATAAGCGGGTTCTTCTTTCTCCGCCAACACTCAAACCAATCCGAAGGAGCATTGTAAAGCAATTGTTACCAGAAGCGGTAAAGAGGTGACGAGTGGAAGAAGTGAGGAGGTTGCAGTAGAGGATGATATGAATGTCGTAACTGAAAATGAAGAGAACAAAGTGGTGGTGGAATATGAAAAGAAAAAAGAGGAAAAAACTTCTCAGTTCCCGCCGCGACCCCCTTTGGCGCCGTGAACTGAACAGGGTCAGAATGGTTCAGATGAACAGGAGGGTGAAGCAGGTGAGAAGAAAGAATCAAAGGCAAGAAAGAAGAAAAAAGGAGATAAAGGAGTGAGTGCTATTCCAGCTCAACATCTACCTTACCCGCACACACCATCAAAGAAGGAGAATGCTAGACACTGTGCACGGTTTATGGATATATTTAAGCAACTTCAAATAAATATTCCATTTTCCGAAGCATTAGAGCAAATGCCAAAGTATGCGAAGTTCATGAAGGATATTCTCACAAAGAAGAAGAGATATGTGGAAGACGAGACAATCTTGCTTGATGCACGTTGTAGCTCCATAATCCAAAAAACTCTCCCAAGGAAGGAATCCGATCTGGGCCGAATCGTTTTACCGGTGACCATTGGAGGCACTTACATTGGCAATGGTTTGGTCGATTTGGGATCTAGCATCAATTCAATTCCCTTATCCATTGTTAAAATATTGGGGAATGTTGAGATGAAATCTACGAGGATGACTTTGCAACTAGCCGATAAGTCTACCACTTCACCATATGGAGTTGCTCAAAATATGCTAGTAAAGGTGGACAAATTCTTGTTTCTGGTAGAATTTGTGGTAGTGGACATGGATGAGGATCATGATGTTCTTCTAATTCTTGGAAGACCATTTATGAAAACAACCCGAATAATGATCGACATTGATGATGGACTCATGAAAGTAAGAGTGCAAGATGAAGAGGTAACTTTCAATCTTTTTGAAGCCATGAAGCACCCTAACGACAAGCATGAATCTTTCTGAATCGATGCCACCGAGGAGGAAATCGTGGAGGATGCAAATCAAGTTCATCTTTCTAATCCGTTAGAGAGATCTCTTATAGGAGCTTACAATGTTTTAATCGAAAATGAAGAAAAAGAAATTGAAGCATTTTTGGATGAATTGGAGTCTTGCGGAGAGATTGCTTATCATGAGGAGAAAAATGAGGACTTGAATGTGAAAAAGAAAGTGGAAGAGCCAAAGTTAGAGTTAAAGATGCTACCTCCACACTTGAAATATGTGTTCCTTGGTGATGATTTCACTAAACCGGTGATCATTAGCAATGCCTTGTCCATAAAAGAGGAGCATAAGTTGATACAAGTGCTGAAAAAGAATGAAGGTGCAATAGGGTGGGTATTATCCAATTTAAAGGGTATTAGTCCAACTTATTGCATGCATAAGATCATGATGGAAGAAAATTACAAGCCCGTTGCACAACCTCAAAGGCGCTTAAATCCATCAATGAAGGAAGTGGTGAGAAAAGAAGTTGTCAAACTATTAGAGGCCAAAATGATTTATCTTATCTCCGATAGTGAATGGGTGAGTCCGGTGCAAGTAGTCCCAAAGAAGGGTGGTATGACGGTTGTTAAAAATGATAAAAATGAGTTGATTCCAACTAGAACGGTAACCAGATGGAGGATGTGCATTGACTATAGGAGGCTAAATCAAGCTACAAGGAAAGATCACTTCCCGCTACCTTTCATGGACCAAATGTTGGAAAGGTTGGTCGGCAAGAATTTCTATTGTTTCTTAGATGGTTATTCGGGTTACAACCAAATTTCGGTCAATCCGGAGGATCATGAGAAAACGGCTTTTACATGTCCTTTCGGCATTTTTGCTTACCGAAGAATGCCTTTTGGATTATGTAATGCGTCGGCAACATTTCAACGGTGTATGCAAGCAATATTCTCGGATTTGATCGAAGAGTGCATTGAGGTGTTTATGGATGACTTTTCCGTTTATGGGTCGTCCTTTGACTTATGCTTGAAAAATCTTGATGTAGTTTTGGAAAGATGTGTGGAAACAAATTTAGTGCTCAATTGGGAGAAATGCAATTTTATGGTCACCGAAGGTGTTGTTCTTGGTCACAAAATCTCTTCCAAAGGGATGGAAGTTGATAGAGCAAAGGTGGAAGTCATTGAAAAACTACCACCTCCAACAAACATCAAAGGAGTAAGAAGCTTTCTTGGACATGCCGGATTCTATCGAAGATTCATCAAGGACTTCTCAAAGATAGCGAAGCCCTTGAGTAATTTGCTCAACAAAGGTACGCAATTTCTTTTTGATGAGCCGTGTCTAAAACCATTCCATGAGTTAAAAGAAAAGTTAGTCACCGCACCCATAATCGTTGCACCTAATTGGACACTTGATTTTGAACTTATGTGTGATGCAAGCGATTATGCGGTTGGTGCGGTTTTGGGTCAAAGAAGAGCTAAAAAATTTCATGCCATCCACTATGCTAGTAAAGTTATAAATGAGGCGCAAGTCAATTATGCGACAACCGAAAATGAGTTACTAGCTATAGTGTATGCATTGGAAAAATTTAGAGCTTCTTTGATCGGGTCCAAAGTTGTAGTTTACACCGACCATTCGACAATCAAGTATCTGCTAACCAATCCGGATTCCAAACAAAGACTAATTCGTTGGATTTTGTTATTACAAGAATTTGATTTGGAAATCCGGGATAAAAAGGGTTCCGAAAACTTGGTAGCGGATCCTTTGTCCCGATTGGTTAATGTGGAAATTACAAATAAAGAAGAAGAAGTGAGGGAAGAATTTCCGGACGAAAAGCTTTATGCGATTCAAGTGAGGCCTTGGTTTGCCGATTTTGCTAATTATAAGGCAACCGGTTTGACACCGGAAGACCTCACTAGTAATCAAAGAAAGAAATTTTTAGCGGATGCAAAGTACTATGTGTGGGATGACCCGTATTTGTTCAAAGCGGGTGTGTACAACATTTTAAGAAGGTGTGTGCCACTTAAAGAGTCAAAAGATATCCTTTGGCACTGTCATAACTCTCTGTATGGAGGTCATTATAGCAGTTTGCGAACAACCACTAAAGTCCTCCAAGTGGGATTTTATTGGCCGTCTGTGTTTAAAGACGCACATGAACAGGCAAAGAATTGTGACACATGCCAAAGAAGCGGAGGGATAGGCAAACGAGATGAAATGCCCCTAACCAACATGTTGGAAGTGGAAGTCTTTAATTGTTGGGGCATTGATTTTGTTGGCTCATTTCCCTATTCTTTCTCTAATGAGTATATTCTTGTAGTCATTGACTATGTGTCAAAGTGTGTGGAAGCAATTGCTTCTGAAATTCTGGTGTAGTCAGTATTCAGATGTTCTACTCCAAGTCATGGCATCTGATCTAACATTGTACCTGATACAGCAAGACAGTTATTACACTCAGTACTAATGTGCACCCTTTCACAGTGTCACATCCTCTCCTTCTATGTCATCCTAGAATGGAGGAACACTTAGTTATGTGCACCATAACATTCACTACTGTTGTTTTCCTACACAGTTATCAGCACGATGTCTCGATCCTGTTATGGACATCATCTGTTACATTGTTCCAGTTTGTTGGTCATGTACTTGTATTTCCTAGATTAAAGGTTGTAACAAGTTAAACTAATCTCCACTTCTTAAGGAGCTAACAAATAGATTATTTGTTAGGTTCATTAATTGTAGCTTAGTTGTTAGTTTCCTAGATTTTAGATCAGCTGGTGGATTCCTGAAGAATAGCCTGAGAAAAATCCTGAAACAGAAAAACTAACCATCCAACAATATGGCATATGCTGTCAGGAATGAATGTCACTACATCCCGTCTGACATCCAAGCCCAGAACCATATGCTCAGTCTGTTTAGTTCCTGAACACAGACAGCTAAATTTGCTGTGCTGTAAAAGACCAACCAGTCTCTACTTCAGTATCAGCTTACTGGAAGAACTGTCAAGACATCCAGTTTGACAATTTCACACTGCTCTTTTGGCCAGGTCTGATATGCTTTTTAAAATCAGACTTCACTACATACTGATCTGAATTCATCAGCTTATTAAACAGTATGTGCTGTTGTTGATGAATGTCAAAACATTCTGATTGACATTCCAACAGAAGGCTATGTATCAGGTTTGTTATTAACTTGATTGGCAGACTGTAACACAACCTGAATTATGGCAGACATGATTATAACATGCAGTAGGTAAACAAACACAGGAAATTGTTAACCCAGTTCGGTCCAACATGACCTACATCTGGGGGCTACCAAGCCAGGAAGAAGATCCACTATTAGTAGTATCAATTCAGAGTTAAACTCCCCCGTTTACAACTCATCACTTAATCCCTACCCAATGCAATCTATACCTAGGAACTCCTAGATAGAAACCTCCAGTTTCCATTCCTATCACTACAAATACAATGTAATGTGCAAACACCTTGAACTTGCTTCACAGCTTCATTCAAGAACATAATTACTCTTGCCTACCGGCTTTGAGTAACAAACACTCTCAGGTTTACCACTGAGAAACACATGGTAACCTTCCCACAGATTGGGAGGTTTACCTTACACACACCCTTAAAAATTCATTCTAAGAGGCTTACAAAAACTAGATTACAATCAGCTATTTATAACCTAATCACCCAACTGGATTTGGGCCTTCAGAAAATTGCAGCATACTTGTTCCATGCTGTTGCAACTTCAGCAGAAAAATTCTGCTACAAACAAGGTCTTCAAGTTCCTAAACTCTCTCCATATATATCTCCATATTTTGAGCCTATATATCTTCTGATTTAGTCTTCAAGACCTCCACCTGGGAGTTAGGATATTCACCAGATATCCTTGCTGATCCCAGAACATATACTGAATTAATTAATTCAGTTTCCTACACATGTGCGATGTCACAGACCTGACGTCGTGACATCGTACATGACATGTTGGTCCAGATGTTGAATTTCTTCAACCCAACATATTAAAACAACAAAGGTGATTACATTATTTGTTTTCTAAAATTAATGCCAATCCTGAGGTATTAACAATCTCCCCCTTTGGCAAATTTTAGCTAAAACAAATAATCCTCTGTTATTATCTCCCCCACCATGAACACCAATGTTGGTGTACATGAGGAAGTAGAGAAACAAGGCTCAGTTGTTCCAGAACCCTTCCCTTCAACAGGAGAGCTTCCTGAAGAGTATGTAATGCTGAGTACATAGACAATGTAACTCAGATCACAGGGCACAACTGTTCTCTTAACTCAGATCACAAGACACAAGTGGTAATTCAGTTGGTGAATTTTGTGTCTAACCCCAACCCCAACTTTCTGTTTGTTACCACAGTGATCTGTTTGCTGACGATCTGTTTGCTTCTCGACCCCAGGACGTTTCTTTCTCTCCCCCTTTTTAGCTAAACATTTGTAAAGGCATCCTTCACAAAACCAGATCCAGGCGCAGCTTGCCCAGACCTTAACATACCCCATGATTCTGAGATTGGAGTGTATCTGTTGTGGGGAGAAGGGGGGGCTCTTGCATCCTTTAAATAGTCCAGCCTGTGCTTAGGAATATCCGGTAGAAATAAATGCTTGGTCAAGATGCATTTATTTTTGCTGAGAAACAGTCAGAGAATCACCAACAAAATCTCAGACTATCTTTGAATGCCTTTTATAGCTCTTGACTGTTTCTTTTCCAAAACATCCGTTCCAGTGCATGGAGACCATTCCATATATGCAGTCAGACACGTTGCACTCGATGTCTTAACATTCCTGCATTCAGCCAGTCTTCAACATTTCCCAAGACCTCTGTCATTCCTCCAGTAGAGGCTTGACACCTAGCACTGCTACAGCCAACTTTTCACACTTCAGTGGATGGTTACTCCCCCTGTACCACACAGCTGTAGCCATCAGGCTTATTCTGGTTTATCAGACTAGGCCACATCACCCTCATACTTCCTAATGACTTTAAGATTCAGAAGGAATTAACAGCACTGTCCAGGGCAATGTCATGACATCCGGTCAGACATTCTTCTGCTCACTCAGCCTTGCTGTACATCACAGCATCCTGATAACTACCTAGTCATCTGAGAACACATAGACCACAAGCTTGGTGATTGCTTGCAGCACAAAGGCACAACTCCCCCTGTCATGGACCACCTACTCTCTTGGAGGTCACACCTTCACCTTCTTCCTGATTCAAAAAGAACTCAACCCACTTGATGAATGGAAAACATAAGACTCATCTTCATGTCTTCAAGAGCGCACCCTCTGATCAACCCTCTTGGTTGAACACATCCACTCCCTGTGTCAATTTCTCTTCTAACCAGAACAGAAGATCACTTCACAAGATGTTTTAACATCAGCTGGGACTTCCTTCACAACATCACAAGGAGCATTATCTGATAGACTTCAGATATTACTGAGTCCTCAGCTTGGGCCAGAGGAACCCAGACATACATTGGGATATATACACTCTCATCCCACTACCAGAGACAGTCTTCCATAGATAGCTCAGAACTTCTACCACAAGCTCCAAGAGATGAATAGAGAACTCCTCCTTTTGTCTTCAACTTAATACTTTTCTGTTCAAAAGTAATTTGTCTCAGACTTTCCTCAAGAATAATCAGCTGCCTTATGTTGATTACCTTGATTCTTCGAACTCACTTCTGAGATAGACCAAATGCCACTGGTTGATTACCTCCTTCATGAATTCTCATATGAAAAGGTCAAATGCTGCTTTTTGACCTCCCCAAGTTTATCAGACTTCTCCCTAAGATATTCTGACCACTCAAGTGAGACTAGAACTTCAAGATTTTGAAGTATCCAATCTACAACCCTGTAGACCTTTCTATCTCAAGTTGATGTGCCACATCACCAACTAAGGGTCTGATGTTGAACCAAATGTCACAACATTGTGTTTTGACATCTAGCTGTTGAATTCAACTTCTTCTTCTGCCACTTGAAAGAACTTCCTCCCTTCACAGAACAAGAGTTCAATGTTCTCATAGACTTGATTGTGGAACCAAGTTTGAGTAAACAACCTCCATCCTGCTGGTTTGCAGTTAAGTCATCCAAGCTCACACCTTGATGAATCCCTGCTTCTTCTCCAAAGACATCAAACACTCTGATGTATGAGTCTTCAGAAGGACCAGTTAGACACTAACCCTTCAGCTCTACCAAGGATTTCACATCCTAAGGCAAGGCTGTTTCCATGATGTCAAGATTGCTGCCACTTGTTCTTGACTCCACAGTGTGCATAAGCTAATGCACTTCCTTACCTAGATCAGAAATAAACTGATCCAAGTAACCACCATCAAGACTGTGATGCCTTCTTCTTCTTGTACACACCAAGGCTGAACATGTTTCTTGCCAGGAAACCTTTTCAGAGATCATATGCTTTTGCTGCCACCAAAGAGATAGATCCTACGCCAATGTACTATCCTTCCTGTGATTCTGCACAGGGTCTTGAAGAAGTGATGTTCCAACATCTTTAAGAACATCCGTTATCTTGAGCTCCAAGGATAATCAATTACACACTTGTACTTGGCACAAGTAGACATTGATCTTAAATCCTTTCCCAATTTTCCTTTCAGATACTTCCACCATAAGAATACGTTGAAAGTACTCTTCTTGTGTCAACATCTTCTGCTTGCAAGCACCTAGACAATTTTGAAAGTCTTCCCAGATTAAATTCACCCTTAGGAATGAGAGAGATGAATTCTTCCTTGCAAATGTGTCACACAACCACCAGAACCCATGTGACACAGGTCAACAGCCAACCAGACCCTAGGCTGACCAAACTTGAGGAGGTTAACCAAAACTCCCCCTCAAATTAACAATCATGGATACTCCACACCAATATCCATGCATTATACATATATGTCTCAACATGACATACATTATCCCTTACCAGTGGCAACTAACTCCTCCAATCACACCAATCAGACTTCAGCTGACCATAAGTACTAGTGAGACAACCATCACCAGTCAATAGTAGATATGCATTGCCAGAGCATATTACCTCAACCAACCTCTGAATCTTCATATTCTCACTCCTAGTAAGAACTGCCACTTCTGAACGTGGTGTTTGAATACCAAGATTCATGGTTATAACCCCCTTAAATGATATCACAGTCAGGTTACCCGATTATTGACTGCCAACATCCAGGAGACTTGTCTTCCAACACACCATAGTACTTCAGGGAACAACTATCCAACCCTGATCAAACTGCAGGGAGAAGCCTAACAGCAGGAGATTGCACAATGTCACATCTCAACCAGCTCAACTTCTAGGGATGACCTTCTTGAGCACACACCCAGTTGACCCTGCTCTTGTCAACTTAGCACACACAGATGTCTCCTCTTCCAGGTCAGGAGTAGGTACCAAACAGAATTATCCCATTGTTTGGACCCTAAAAAACATCTGCTCTTCAACCAGTAGCTGCATACTTGTTGAACAACATGTTCTAACATCACATAGAACATTGGTTCCACCTCCTTAGAACAAACCTTCCTTTTAAGGTCTTCATATACACTACTCAAGAGAGTAAGAGAATCAGTGATTAAGTGACTCTTACCATCCTGAAGTGAGAACGTCATGATGAGTGGACTTGAGGGGACTCAAGTATCTTTGACATCTTCAGTAGATTATGATGAGATCTTGACCACAACAACCTTTCATCCACATGAGGGGAAACTACATCAGAGTTTGAGTTTTGCCATGTATTATGCAGCGGAAATCATAATACAACTCAACCTATGAACACACACTTCACCAGATTGGCCTCCAAGACCATACCAGGTTTGAATGTGATGTAGTACTGGCACAGCTGTCTCACACACAGGCCAATTGCCAACCTCCAGAGACAGGTACGCACCATTCCTGTTATGAACAGTCTATCCACCTACTTCAAGGGACCATTCAGGAAATTACAGAACCTTACCAGGTTCCAGCTTCAGTACTAACACAACTCCTTGCCAGCTACCAGAAAGTATCACCCATGGATCTCATCCAGAGACAGAACAGGATGCCTGCTCTGATACCAATTGAAATTCTGGTGTAGTCAGTATTCAGATGTTCTACTCCAAGTCATGGCATCTGATCTAACATTGTACCTGATACAGCAAGACAGTTATTACACTCAGTACTAATGTGCACCCTTTCACAGTGTCACATCCTCTCCTTCTATGTCATCCTAGAATGGAGGAACACTTAGTTATGTGCACCATAACATTCACTACTGTTGTTTTCCTACACAGTTATCAGCACGATGTCTCGATCCTGTTATGGACATCATCTGTTACATTGTTCCAGTTTGTTGGTCATGTACTTGTATTTCCTAGATTAAAGGTTGTAACAAGTTAAACTAATCTCCACTTCTTAAGGAGCTAACAAATAGATTATTTGTTAGGTTCATTAATTGTAGCTTAGTTGTTAGTTTCCTAGATTTTAGATCAGCTGGTGGATTCCTGAAGAATAGCCTGAGAAAAATCCTGAAACAGAAAAACTAACCATCCAACAATATGGCATATGCTGTCAGGAATGAATGTCACTACATTCCGTCTGACATCCAAGCCCAGAACCATATGCTCAGTCTGTTTAGTTCCTGAACACAGACAACTAAATTTGCTGTGCTGTAAAAGACCAACCAGTCTCTACTTCAGTATCAGCTTACTGGAAGAACTGTCAAGACATCCAGTTTGACAATTTCACACTGCTCTTTTGGCCAGGTCTGATATGCTTTTTAAAATCAGACTTCACTACATACTGATCTGAATTCATCAGCTTATTAAACAGTATGTGTTGTTGTTGATGAATGTCAAAACATTCTGATTGACATTCCAACAGAAGGCTATGTATCAGGTTTGTTATTAACTTGATTGGCAGACTGTAACACAACCTGAATTATGGCAGACATGATTATAACATGCAGTAGGTAAACAAACACAGGAAATTGTTAACCCAGTTCGGTCCAACATGACCTACATCTGGGGGCTACCAAGCCAGGAAGAAGATCCACTATTAGTAGTATCAATTCAGAGTTAAACTCCCCCGTTTACAACTCATCACTTAATCCCTACCCAATGCAATCTATACCTAGGAACTCCTAGATAGAAACCTCCAGTTTCCATTCCTATCACTACAAATACAATGTAATGTGCAAACACCTTGAACTTGCTTCACAGCTTCATTCAAGAACATAATTACTCTTGCCTACCGGCTTTGAGTAACAAACACTCTCAGGTTTACCACTGAGAAACACATGGTAACCTTCCCACAGATTGGGAGGTTTACCTTACACACACCCTTAAAAATTCATTCTAAGAGGCTTACAAAAACTAGATTACAATCAGCTATTTATAACCTAATCACCCAACTGGATTTGGGCCTTCAGAAAATTGCAGCATACTTGTTCCATGCTGTTGCAACTTCAGCAGAAAAATTCTGCTACAAACAAGGTCTTCAAGTTCCTAAACTCTCTCCATATATATCTCCATATTTTGAGCCTATATATCTTCTGATTTAGTCTTCAAGACCTCCACCTGGGAGTTAGGATATTCACCAGATATCCTTGCTGATCCCAGAACATATACTGAATTAATTAATTCAGTTTCCTACACATGTGCGATGTCACAGACCTGACGTCGTGACATCGTACATGACATGTTGGTCCAGATGTTGAATTTCTTCAACCCAACATATTAAAACAACAAAGGTGATTACATTATTTGTTTTCTAAAATTAATGCCAATCCTGAGGTATTAACAGCTTCATCTAAGGCCGACTCCAAAGCCGTGATAAGATTTCTAAAGAAAAACATATTTTCACGTTTTGGTGTGCCTAAGGTGTTAGTAAGCGATGGGGGATCACATTTTTGCAATACACCCTTGGAAAAAGTCTTGGAACATTATGATGTAAAGCATAAAGTGACTACTCCTTACCATCCACAAGCAAATGGTCAAACGGAAGTGTCAAATAGAGAAGTAAAAAGGATACTTGAAAAAACTGTTTCGAGCTCAAGAAAAGAGTGGTCTTCAAAATTGAATGAAGCTTTGTGGGCGTATCGTACCGCCTACAAAGCTCCTATTGTCATCTCCCGGTAGAGATGGAACATAGAGCACTTTGGGTTCTTAAATTCTTGAACTTTGACTCCACTCTAGCCGGTGAGAAAATAAAAGAACAACTCCATGAATTGGAGGAATTAAGGAACAATGCTTACCACTCAAACAAGCTTTACAAGGAGAAGGTGAAAGCATACCATGATGGAAAGGTCCGTCACAAGGAGTTCAGAGTTGGACAAATAGTGCTCCTTTTTAATTCAAGACTCAAGTTGTTTCCGGGTAAGTTGAAGTCCAAATGGTCGGGACCGTTTGTAGTGAAAGAGGTGCGAGATTATGGAGCCATTGTGGTTGAGGACCCAAAGTCAAAAGAGAGCTTGACTGTGAATGGGCAGAGATTAAAAGTCTACCATGGTGGAGAAGTAAACTGAGACGTCTATGTCGTTTCGCTTGCCGAACCGTGAAGTACCGCCAAACCGTCGAGCTCAAACGACGTTAAACAAAGCGCTTGTTGGGAGGCAACCCAACTTCGTTCTGCCAAAGTCAGATGGATAGAGCTGAGGGAGCAGACACTTCTTCATCTAGGCCTCGCGCCCGCTGTGCACCAGTTTTTGATCAGATGGCGTTTGCCACTTACTGCTGTGAAAACTTTGAGGCTTCTAGGAGGTCTCAATCATTCTTATTTGATGCCATGCAGCAGCAGTTCCAGAACACATTCTTAGCACCTGAAGGCCGCACTTTCCGACTCAGGCGGAGTACGTATTTTATTCTAATTGGCCTGAGGGAAGACCAACATTCATGGGGGGTGCAGAAGGTAGTGGTCAAGCTAGTGGTGCGGGTCATAATGAAGACATGGAAGATGTCATTGGGTCCGTGGGCGGTGGTGTTGATGAGGAGGATTGAAGACCTTGGTTTGGGTATTATTAGATTTTTTATTTGTTAGTTTTTTTTATTATTATTGTTTTTGTGTTTTTAATTATGGTTGTACTTTAGGAAGCATCACATGTTGGTGTTTCCCATTTTTTTTGTACTTTTGGTGGCTCTCGTTTCACCGTAAACTTTTGTTTTGTTAATTGCATGTATTTTTATTGTGAAGTTTAATTGTGTGTTTCTATGAACTTTGGTATGCCCCACTTTTTTGTTTAATTGTTCTCGTTCTTGAGTTAAGCTTGAAGGAACCAAGTGATGCTTGCAAGGAAGGAAGCGTAGGACACTTCGAGTGGTGATGATAAGAATTGGTTGTCGGCATTTCAAGGTACACTTTACCGCTTTCTAGAGTTAACATGAATAGTTTGATGGTGTGTTGCAAATTTCCTATCATAAATTCCTTGAGATACATGTAAATTTTGAATCAAAGTAGAACTTAACCAATTGTGAGGTAGCCTTCCATTGTGCACTAAATGCGGGAGACCGAATATTATTTCAATTCATTCTTATCATGCTAAATCATGCATTAGTCTATTTTTGTGAAATTGTGAAAAGAAACAAGAATAATAAGTCACCTTTGAAATTATGGAGTTAGTAAAAAGAAAAACAAAAAGAGAGCTCATGGTTGTGTTGTTGTTGAAAAATAAGAAAAGAAGAAAAATTGGGATCAAAAATAGAATTTGTTGTTGAGTTTGAATTTATGGGAATGCTCCCTTGGGATGGGAATTTTTGTTTGAATTCCCTTAATCATACCCTTTCTTTGTAACCCAAGCCACATTACAATCTTTAAAAGACCTTTTGATTCTCATTTTTTCACATGATTTAGTGTTTGCTTTGATGACTGCATGATTCGAGTTGATGTTGATTTAATTGTTCGGATGAGTGAAAGAAAACCCTCATGTTTATTCATCATTACTATGAGGTGTGTATAAGTTTGATTCAATTTTGACATGTATTGCTTTGAATTTCTTGGTATGTCATTTGCACCCAACCATTGTTCTTGTTCATGTTTTGTCTAGCATTGAGGTAAATGGATTGTGAAAGGGCCGTAAACTTTTGAACCATTTGAGTGTCTTTGGTTAATCCTTGTTTCATTCTCTTGTTTCATTACTTTGGTTACTTTGGTGAAAAACTTTTGTTTAGGGACAAACAGAATGATAAGTTGGGGAGAGTTGTTAGGGACCAATTATCACTACTTAATTTTCATATATTACTATTGGTCCCTTTTACCATTTTCTTATCTAATTTACACACTTTTATTCTCACAATTTAGTAAATATGCAATTAAGTTTATTTTAATTATGTTTTGAGTAGATATTTCACTTATTTGTTAGTTTTGTAGAAATTGTGGACAAGAGAGCATTGGATTGCATGAGCATAATTTGGAAGGAGCTTGATGGGCATTTTGGAAGCACACTTGAAGAATAAAGTTTGGAAGAAAAAGTGTTGAGGAAGCTTGCAAGGCAAAGAAGCTGCATTTCCTTCAGTTCGCGCCGCGACCCATGTTGGCGCCGCGAACTCTGCGAAGTCAGCAAGCCTTTTAATTAGTTTGGGCCACTTGTTATTTTTTGAGCCCAACTTAAGTGTGACACTTTTAGAACCTTTTGAGACCACTTTTCTGTATTAGACCAAAAAGAGATCATTAGAGAAACAGAAACTTTTAACCACACATTGGGAGAAAAAGAGGGATTATCACAAGTTTTGTAAAAGCAATCTAGAGGCCATTTTTGAACTCATTCCATTTTTATTGCTGTCAAACATGGTGATGAGGAGCTAAACCCCACTTTGGCAAGATTGGAGGTAGTAGCTATCCGTTATTGATTATGTATTCCTATTAACTCTTTTATGTGACAATTGATTATTGATGTATGGGTTGATACTTTTACCCTATTTTAAATATTTAGATTTGAGTTATTATTGAGAAAGGTTGTTCAAATCTTGACTTAAAGTATGCTTTCAAGTAGTGAATAAATTGTAGAAATAGATGTCAACACTGCTTTTCTTTTGTATCAAACATTAAAGATTGTTATATTAATAGTTAGATGGAGAAATCGTCTAAAGATTAATATAGTGATTATCACAATCTCATTTAGAAATAAATGTTATTGAGAGGATACTTGAATAGTATCAATAATTTTGAGTCCATATAGTTGTCACTAGGGAAACATAAGAAATTGGGATAGTGAACTCCAATCTTGGCAAGCCTTTTATATTTGATTTAAAACTAATTTCATTATCTTAGTGTCATTTTAATTAAGAGATAACAATTCACTCAAAAATAACTTGGTTAATTTTCAAACTTACAACAATTGAGATTATAGAACGGCGGTAATATCACCCAATCTCTGTGGATACGATATAAAAATATTTGCCGGAAATATACTTTTCAACAAATTGGAGCTGCCTCCAAGAAAGACAAAATGTGTGCAATGTATAAAAACTAGTAAAAAGGAGGGTTTTCAAGTTTTAGTGAAAAAAGTAAATAAACGAGTAAACAATATCATGAAAGCGGTCAGGTTATGCTCTAGAATCCCATATTCCTCTATCGTTGATGTTTGATGCACTGTATGAATGATCTAATCACTATAATCCCAAGACGAATTAATAAAACTGTTATAGTCGATCCCTCACGAAATAACTCACTAACCACTACTCAAAGCTTTCTATCCCTAGTACGCCATCGTAAAAGGGTTAGGCGATGTATAAAATGTGAATTCTCTATGCCACTACTCGGGGTCTCCTATCCCTATTCAACCAATGTAAGTACAAAAATTACCATAGGTCCAACACATAGACAAATGGTCAGTATTCCCTATGTGCCCAAAATCAGATTTAAAGAGCATATTATATAAAAAGCATTACGAACAAGAAGCAATTGAATAAGGATATAAATTAATAGGTTCATACAATGGTCAAATCAACAGAGAATCTAATAATATAGAAATAGGTTCATCATAACCCAACCTAACCTAGAGGATCTTAGCTACTCATAATGTAATTAATAATACCACAATTGATAAAAGAAAATAACATAAGTCCCTTGAAGTGATGGTCTCTAATGGCTTCAAATGCTATAAAAATCACCACTTATACTCTCAAAGTCGTGCTTCAGTCTCCCAAAATTGCAACCCTTGTGAAAATGATGAAAACCCTCTTTTAAAGGCGTCTGGATGGACCAGAACACGTTATAAAAAGGTCCAGAAAAGTGACCATCACGCGTATGATATCCTGCATCACGCACGTAAATGCTACTTTTAATGCCTTATCGCATGCGCGATGCTACACGATGATGGATGTGATTATTTCCGAAGCTTCACTCTTTTTTGCTCCCTTTTCACTCAATTTTTCACTAAGTCTACAATTTGCATACTTAACTATTTTACCTTATTCTTTGGTCATTCTTCCTCAATTTTTCTCGAATCTCACTTGTTTTGCTCTAATTCTTCGACTAAATATATGCAATGATGGACTGTCATCACAATCCCAAACTTGAATAGTCGCTTGTCCTCAAGTAACTCACCTGCAATTGCATATTTCAATAGATAACAAGTCACACAATAACAATCGAACATCACCAAATTAAATATTTCTTTTACCTGACCATGGTTCTAGCTTCCAACTTCTATCCGAAAATTTCGAAAAACATCCTTAACATTGACGAGTACTTAACGTGTCTCTCAGCTCACTAAAACTCAATAAATGGATATGGTGATCACTCAATCGACATGCAAAATCAATTTAACTTAGCTTGATCATGTTCTAGTAGAGTTCATCATAGAAATCACAACACATATATTATAGGACTTTTCGGATTCTAACTTGGCTTATGTTAGGGTAGGATATTTTTAGGAAAGTAGGTTTAATCCTTTGGAGTTATGTTCCTAGTTTTCCTTCATTCATCATACTTTTTTGTTCCTTTTTTATAATACTAAAGAGTTTTGATCCTTCTTATAATGTCATTCTTTCCTTTATTTTCATTCATTCAACTTTTTTTTTTGAAGAAGTATCTTTTTCCGCTTCTTTTTCACAACAATTTTTTTTAATTTTTTTTTGGGATCATATTCTCTAGTAACCCAACCCCAAACTTAAACTTTGCTCACTTCCAAGAGCAACCCCAAACTTATTCTTGTGTATATGACCAAGGAATTAAATTTTCTACCTAACTCTAAAGAGAGGGTGGGAAGATTTAATCTTTCAAGTCAATTGACTAATTATTGCGGCTATGTCACCGAAAGAAAGAGCTTAGGCTCAAAGTGGTTAACAAAGGATATAAACATGATATACATGTTAGTTTGAAAAGGCTCAGAGTTTACCATAAATAAGTGCCTCAGTGTGTATTTATCAAACCAACAGATTAAATCAGAAATAATGCAAATTCTAAAAAAGGTTTAAATAGTCTTTTGGTTCCTATAAGTTAGCGAATATTTGATTTTGGTCCCTGTAATTTTTTTTTTAGGCCTGAGTTCCTATATCTCACTTTTGTCTTGGTTTTAGTCCCTAAAAGTAAAATCCAAAGGAAACCTGTAGATTTTCTTACAGATTTTGATTTTAGGGACTAAAACCAATACAAAAAGTGAGATATAAGGAGTCTGACAAAAAAAAAATACACGGACCAAAACCAAAAACTTGCTAACTTACAGGGACCAACAGACTATTTAAGCCTCTAAAAATAAAAATTGTACGAATACTCTCATAAGAAAAAAAAGTAAACAATGAAATATTTGGCTCAAACCTTACTAGTTAAGGTATATTGATATTTAGTACAAGGTAGTTGGTTGTTCCTTTCTTCCTCACTCTCAATCCGCAAGAAACTTTCCTGATGATCACCATTGTTTTTTATGATGCTTATGATTCATCTGTTCACTGCTAAAATTACAACTTTGTAAATCCTAAAGAAACAGCAACAACAAACTTGTTTATTAAAGATAAACATAAATTTTTTGGTACAAAGGGGAACCAAGTATTGTAGCTAATAGTCTAGATTAACTAGAGAGATTGACTTGTTGGACGTAAAAGGGAATCACATAAATTAATACAAATTCAGGAAACTCCAAATTAATATGTCGTTAGAGCAGAAAAAGTACTGCACGTCTTGCATGGTGTTGTTGAAGTCTTGGTTCTGTTTGGTCTATTTTTCCCTAGTCTAATTGATGATGATGCTCGAGAGGAACGACTTCGCTTTGGATCCATTTCCTGAAACATCAACAACAACACTAGAAAATGCAAAGAGATTAGAAAAAAAAGGATTAGAGAGAGTTTTTAGTCTCTCTTTCTTCTTTTAATCCCTTTCTCAAGTCTTTGTCCTACTGCTCCTAAATGTGACATTCTACAAAACAAAAAAAATAATAATTGAAATGAATTAAAATTAAAATTTTTCAAATGAAATAAAAACTTATGTGATGGGTTACCTCCCATTAAGCGCTTCTTTAAGGTCCTAAGCTTGACATATCGATTTTTGTGTTAGGGCGGCATATATGATACGAAAAATACATCATCCTTCTTCTTCCTTTTGTTTGGTAGGAATAACATCATTTTCCGGAATTGGATATTTTTCTTCTATACTCTCTTCAGCTCAATAGTATCGAACAAGGCATAAATCTCATTCAATACTTCATCTATTTCTCCTCTTTTATTAGTCTTATTTCTAGGTGTATGACTATTCTTCCGTTGAATATCTTGTAGTTGGGCATCTATGTCTAAATGAATTATTGCATTTGGAGCTTCATCCAAAACTATATAATCTTTATATTGCATTCTTGTTTTTTCCCCGCATAATTTTCACCTCCGCTTATTCTATTTCTTTATTAGATGGTGTGCATTTTTTTTAATTCCTCATTCATTGATGACCTCACATTCCTTTTTAAATTCTCTTTAAATTTCCTTATCTTTGGGACTATCTAACTTTTTCCCATCGAACTCCCTACTAGAGCTCAGTTTTAATGCTAATTAGCTAGATACTAGACCAAGTTGCATAGCTAAGTTCTCGAAGGATCCTTCCATGTCCCTTTGTAAGGTTTCTTTCTTCCTGTTGATTTTCCGGAAATTGATTTGAGTAATCTTTATGAACTAAGTCAAGGTTTCTTCAACTCCTCCTTCATCGAATACCTCACATTCTTGTTTGACTTCTATTTCAAATTCCACATCTCTAGGACTATCTAATATATTTTCATAGAAATCCCTACTAGATCTCAGTTTTAATGTTAATTGGCTGGATATTTGACAAAGTTGCATCTCTGAATTATCGAAGGATGTTTTCATTCACGTCGCATGGTTTCTTGATGCCTATTAATTTTCTCGAAATTGAGTTGAGTCATCTTTATAAACTGAATTAAGGTTTCTTCAAGCTGAGATGATGAATCCTCCTCCCATAAATGATCAGTGTAAGGCTCTGGCTCCAAATAATTTTTCGCATTATGTCGAATTAGAGTTTTGTTGCAAGTTCCTTTGAATAAGCTTCAAACTTTTCCAAGGTGGCATAGATACCCTTTTGCATGACTTCTTGACCTCACATCCAAAATAAAAAGAAGAATACCTTAGTAGCACTGCACTATATAAAAAAATTAAACAAAAATAAACTAAAAAAAAATAGAATAGAAAAATTAAGAATAAAAAAAATTATAAATAAAAATATTTAAAATTGAAAAAAATACTAAACGTTGCACAAGCGCCGCCTTTTTGAAATTATCAACAGTTCTCGACAACGGCGCCAAAAACTTGATAACTTCTCGGCAAGTATATCGATAATGTCGAAGTAATAAAAAGATCAAATCCACTGGGACTGCCTCCAAGCTTGACAAGATGTGTGCAATGTGTCAAAACTAGTAAAAGGGTGGGGGTGGGGTTCAAGTTTTAGTGCGAAAAATAAATAAATGAGTAAACAATATCACGAAAGTTGTTAGGTTATGCTCTAGAGTCCCTTATTCCTCTATTATTGATGTTTGATGCCCTATATGAATGATCTAATCACTATAATCCCATGACGAATTAACAAAACCATTATAGTCGATCCCTCACGAAATAACTTACTAACCACTACTTGGAGCTTTCTATCCCTAGTTCGTCAGCGTAAGCAGGGTTAGGCGATGTATATAACATTAGTTCTATATGCCACTACTTGGGATCTCCTATCCATATTCAACCAATGTAAGTACAACAATTGCCATAGGTCCAACATATAGACTAATGGTCAGTATTCTCTATGTGCCCAAAATTGGATTAAAAGAGTATCTCATATAAAAAACATTACAAACAAGAAGAAATTGAATAAAATTATAGATCGATAGGTTAATACTATGGTCAAGTCAACATAGAATCCAATAATATAGAAATAGGTTCATCATAACACAACCTAACCTAGAGGAGCTTATATACTCATAATGCAGTTAACAATACCACAATTGATAAAAGAGAATAACATAAGAAGTCCCTTGAAGTGATGGCCTCAAATGTCTTCAAACGCTCTAAATATTACCATTTGTGCTCTTAACATCACGCTTCAGTGTCACAAAATCGTAACCCTTTAGAAAGTGCTGAAAAACCTCTTTTAAAGGCATCAGAATGGACCAGAATGTGTTAGAAAAAGGCCCAGAAAAGTGACCATCGCATGCACGATACTCTGCATTGTAAGAACAAAAATTGTTCTACAACAGATTCCTTGATTTTGATGATAACAAAGGATGAAACCAAAAATGGCACCCTAACGAAAAGTTTCTAAGTGTGCAGGATTCTAAAGAAAGAAGGAAGAAATCTGATGATGTCATCAGATACAAAACTAGATCAGATACAAATTATCAAATGATCAGAAGCATCTGAAGTGGAGACACGTTCAAGAAAGTCTAACTCTGAGCAAAACAGCAATACATTAGTAGCATCTGAACAAGAATACGCTATAGAAGTTCTGACTCTGAACAACGGTTGTCTAACTCCAGAAACTCTCAGCGCTATCTGAAGAAATCCATCAGAACTCAAAAGAGATTAACATCAGAAGCAAGATTTCAAGATTCTCCAGAAACACAAATACTCTGCATGGAATTGCTAATCATGAAAGAGTAACGTTTAAGTCAAGAAAAGATTTGCAAATGGATTTCCTAATTGAGAAAGAGACGTTAATCTCCAATTTCAATAAAGAAGATACTACTTGTGGTAAGTAGTCATTTCAAGAAGAAAAAGTCATCCTGCAGAAGCTATTTATGTGATGGCGTAACTTCATCTCAATATCCACCAGTTTCAACTACTACTTCAACGAATATATAAATAGGCTGCAAATCAACCTTGAACTATCAGCAAGCCAACAAGCCAAAATTATACTGAAACATCAACACTCAAGAAAAACACTCTCTAAATCTTCACGAAGCTTTTGCTTATAACGTGAAAAACTCTTGTTCTTAATTTTGTAATACTTGCTTTCCTAGAAGCACTCTAGTTTACATAAATCTTTCTTCTATTGTTTGTTGATTTCCTCAAGTGACTCTGTGTAGTCTGTATACTTGAGAGGGCTAAGAGATTTTTATCTTAGACATTGTTTGTAATCTTTCAAGATTAGTGGATTAAGTCCTTGTTGAAGGCGAAATCACCTTGACCGGGTGGACTGGAGTAGCTTTGTGTTATAAGCGAACCAGTATAAAATCATTGTGTGGTTTTCATTTTGAAAAGCGCTTATTTTTTCCAAACAATTCAAACCCCCCCCTTTCTTGTTTTTCTCACCTTCAATTGGTATCAGAGCTCCGGCTCTGTTATTGATTTTCTAATCAAACACTTAACCGTGTAGAGAGATCCAGTACGAGAAAAACAATGGCCCACTCAAATGAAAGAGATTCTTACAATGCTAAGCCTCCTGTTTTTGATGGAGAGAAATTTGATTACTGGAAAGATAGAATCGAAAGTTTCTTTCTGGGTTATGATGCTGACCTCTGGGACATTGTCACAGATGGATATACACCTCCAGTCTTGGAAAATGGAGCTGAAGTTCCCAGAAACAAGATGTCAGAAGATCAGAAACGTATTTTCAAAAATCATCACAAGGCCAGAACAATACTTCTAAATGCTATATCATACAACGAATATGAAAAGATCACCAACAGAGAGACAGCCAAAGATATACTTGACTCTCTGAAGATGACCCATGAAGGAAACTCCCAAGTCAAGGAGACGAAGGCTCTGGCACTTATCCAGAAATATGAAGCCTTCAAAATGGAAGATGATGAAGCTATAGAGGCTATGTTTTCTAGATTCCAAACTCTTATTGCAGGTCTCAAGGTGCTAGACAAAGGATACACAACTGCAGATCATGTTAAGAAGATAGTCAGAAGTCTGCCAAAGAAATGGAGACCTATGGTTACTGCTCTGAAGCTGTCAAAGGATCTGAACAATATCAGCCTCGAAGAACTTGTCAGTTCTCTCAGAAGCCATGAGATAGAACTAGAGGAAGATGAGCCTCAGAAAAGGAACAAGTCCGTAGCGCTAAAGTCCAGATCTGAAAGACGGAAACCTGACAGAACCAAAGCTCTCCAGGCAGAAACTGAAGAAGCTGACGACTCTGAACCAGAAGACTCTGATGATGAAGAAGAGTTGTCCCTACTAACCAGAAGAGTTAAGCAACTCTGGAAAAAGAGGAACAACAACTTCAGAAGGCCAAGACCCAGAGGGGATCGATCAGAGTCAACTTCAAAAGGTAAAGCTAACAAAGATATTACCTGCTATGAATGTAAAGAAACAGGTCATTACAGAAATGAATGCCCCAAGCTGAAGAAAGACAACTCTAGAAAAGAAAGTTTCAAGAAGAATACCTTCAGAACAAAGAAAGGATTAATGGCCACCTGGGATGATAGTGAATCTGGATCATCAGAATCTGACTCTGATGAACAGGCCAACGTAGCACTTATGGCTATCACATCCAGCAACTCAGATGAAGAATCTGAAGAGGTATTTTCTGAACTTTCTCGATCTGACTTAGAATCATGTTTGTCAGAAACTCTTACCTCTTATCAGAAATTAAAACAAAAGTTTAAAAACATTAAAGGCTGTCTTAAAGCAAAATTTGAAGAGTGTAGTGAACTTGAGATAACAATTCTAGCTCAAGAAGATACGATTAGATCTTTAACATTAGAAAGAGATGGAGCTAAGAGAAATAACTTAGAATTAGAAGAAGCGTTGTCTCAAGCACCACAAACTTCAAATAAAATTATTTATAAATATGAAGAAGCCTTTCAAGAATTTCTGAAGAATGGGATAGATAGGAGTATTATGGCATCCATGATTTATGGAGTAAGTCAGAACAATAAAAGGGGAATTGGTTATGATCCTAAGGAAGATAAAACTTCTACCAATGACCAAATTAAATCTCCTTTTTCATATCACTACACACACACACAAGAATACAAATTTAAAAATGCTAGAAGACCCAAAGTTATAAGAAACTCTGGGAAAACTAATCTAAAAGGACCCAAGAGATTATGGGTACCGAAAGATAAGATTATCTATGTTGCAGATATCCTATGCAGCAAAGTTCAGACACCAGTCATGGTACCTGGACTCTGGATGCTCGCGACACATGACGGGAAGAAAGTCTATGTTCCAAAGTCTGGAACTTAAAGACGCTGGATTTGTAGGCTTCGGAGGAGATCAGAAAGGAAGGATCAGAGGCTCCGGAACTATTGGTAATGGTACTCTTCCCTCTATATCTGATGTTCTTTATGTAGAAGGATTAATGCATAACTTGTTATCCATAAGTCAATTAAGTGATAACGGTTATGATGTAATCTTCAATCAAAAAACATGTAAAGCCATTAATCAGAACGATGGCTCTGTCCTTTTCACAGGCAAGAGGAAAAACAACATTTACAAAATAAATCTTTCTGATTTAAAAGATCAAAATGTTAAATGTCTAATGTCAGTTCACGAAGAGCAATGGGTATGGCATAGACGGTTGGGCCACATTAGCATGAGGAAACTTTCTCAGCTAACTAAACTCGAGTTAGTCAGAGGCCTACCTAAACTGAAGTTTTCTTCAGATGCTCTGTGTGAAGCTTGTCAGAAAGGAAAATTTTCAAAAACATCTTTTAAAAAGAAAAATGTTGTTTCTACCTCTAAGCCTCTGGAACTTCTTCACATTGACTTATTTGGTCCTATGAAAACAGCATCAGTTAATGGAAAGAAGTATGGACTAGTCATTGTTGATGATTACAGTCGCTGGACATGGGTAAAATTCCTAAAGCACAAGAGTGAGTCTCACTCTGTATTCACCAGTTTCTGTTCCAAAGTGCAAAAAGAATTTGACTCTAAAATTATTAGAGTCAGAAGTGATCATGGTGGAGAATTTGAAAATAAAGATTTTGAAGAATTATTTGATTCTAATGGAATATCCCATGATTTCTCCTGCCCTAGAACTCCACAACAAAATGGAGTTGTAGAGAGGAAGAATAGGACACTCCAAGAGATGGCCAGAACCATGATCAATGAAACTAATGTAGCAAAGCACTTTTGGGCAGAAGCTGTAAATACAGCGTGTTACATTCAGAATAGAATCTCTATAAGTCCTATTCTAGAAAAGACTCCCTATGAATTGTGTAAAGGAAGAAAACCCAACATCTCATATTTTCATCCTTTTGGATGCTCTTGCTTTATATTAAATACTAAAGAACATCTGAACAAGTTTGATTCCAAAGCACAGAAAGGTATTATGTTAGGATACTCAGAACGCTCTAAAGGCTACAGAGTATACAACACAGAAACCAAAATTGTGGAAGAATCAATTCATGTCAGATTTGATGATAAGCTTGACCCTGAAAAGTCAAAGCTAGTTGAAAAGTTTGCAGATTTGGAAATCACTCTTGTAGAATCTGATAAAACTCCAGAAGCAACTGTCACTCAAAACTCTGAAGAAATTAAATCTCCAGAAATCCTAAAGAAAGTCAAAAGTCGTATCAATGTATCTGAAGATTTGATTCTGGGAAACAAGGACGAACCTGTCAGAACAAGATCTACCTTCAGAACTTCTGAAGATATTCCTCTGGGACTAGTGTCTCTGATTGAGCCTACGTCTTGTGATGAAGCACTTCAGGATAACGACTGGGTGGCAGCTATGCAAGAAGAATTGGATCAATTCTCAAAGAATGATGTCTGGGATCTCGTTCCTAAACCCAGAGGCACTCATGTCATTGGAACCAGATGGGTTTTCAGAAACAAGCTGGACGAGAAAGGAGAAGTTGTCAGAAACAAAGCACGACTGGTAGCTCAAGGTTATAGTCAACAAGAAGGTATTGATTATAATGAAACTTTTGCTCCAGTCGCGAGGTTAGAATCTATTCGTCTTCTTGTATCTTTTGCTATTAATCACTCTATCAAATTATATCAAATGGATGTCAAGAGTGCATTTCTTAATGGTTATATTTCAGAAGAAGTGTATGTCAATCAACCTCCAGGCTTTGAAAACTCAAATTTTCCAGAACATGTTTTTAAACTTAAGAAATCCTTATATGGACTCAAACAAGCTCCCAGAGCTTGGTATGAACGATTAAGTAATTTTCTTCTGGAACAAAATTTTATCAGAGGGAAAGTTGATTCTACACTCTTCTGTAAAAACCTTAATAATGATCTCATGATATGCCAAATTTATGTTGATGATATTATTTTTGGTTCTGCTAATATCTCTGTTTGCCAAGAATTTTCTAAGTTAATGCAGGCAGAATTTGAAATGAGTTTAATGCAAGAATTAAAGTTCTTTCTGGGAATTCAAATTAATCAAACTCCAGAAGTCACGTACGTTCATCAAAGCAAGTACATTAAAGACGTTCTGAAGAAGTTTGACATGACTGAATGCAACTCTGCAAAAACTCCCATGCACCCAACTTGCATTCTGGAGAAGGAAGAGGTAAGCAACAAGGTTTGTCAGAAGCTCTATCGAGGTATGATAGGCTCTCTCCTCTATCTGACTGCTACTCGTCCTGATATTCTCTTTAGTGTCTGTCTTTGTGCCAGATTCCAATCAGATCCTAGAGAATCTCATTTAACAGCAGTTAAAAGAATTCTTAAGTATCTGAAAGGAACTCCTAACCTGGGCCTGATGTATGAGAAAACATCAGAGTATAGACTCTCGGGTTATTATGATGCAGATTATGCAGGAGATAGAATAGAACGAAAAAGCACATCTGGGAATTGCCAGCTTCTGGGAAACAATCTAATCTCCTGGGCTAGCAAAAGACAGTCAACTATTGCTCTATCAACTGCAGAAGCAGAATACATCTCAACATCACTGTGCACAACTCAGATGCTCTGGATGAAGCATCAGCTAGAAGATCTACAAATCTTTGAGAGTAACATTCCTATCTTTTGTGATAATACTGCTGCTATTTGTTTAAGTAAGAATCCCATTCTACATTCCAGAGCCAAACACATAGAAATAAAACATCATTTTATCAGAGACTATGTTCAGAAAGGGATAGTAACATTGAAGTTCATTGATACAGAACATCAATGGGCAGATATCTTTACTAAGCCTCTAGCTGAAGATAGATTTCTTTTTATCTTAGAACATCTGAACATTAAAAATTGCCCTGAGTGAAATATGGCTCTGAAAATGTAAAATGTGACTCTGATGTAAACAAATGTACTTCTGCCTCTGACTCTGACACTTCTACCAAGTTAAGAAGATATCTGAGTTAGAAATCTTCAGAAACCAATCCTTTGGTATTCCTGAAGATCAGATACATCAACACGTGGAGCACTAAACGTCTAACCCTAGAACTTCTAGACAGCTGTCAAAAGAAATCAAAGGTCAGAACGTTTGAAATCTCCTAGAGCAGTGTGCGTACTGTTGGGATTAGACATTCATTTATTAGCTGTAATCATTTTTCCCCCCAAACGTGTTATTTTGATTTTTGTGCTAACGCTGGAATGTGTGTCGTTTTGCATGTGTTTTACTTAGAGTATATAAACACTTTTCTCACATTTCACACTTATCACTCTCACTCACTCTAAAACCCTAAACCCTTCTCTCAAGCATTCTCTGCAAGTTCTTCAATCTTCATCTTCTTCTTCACCATGGACGCTCAACAACAAGAAGTGTTTAACTTTTCAAAACAAATGGAATCAACTTCTACTGCTCAAACCTCAAACACTCAAACTCCAACGGTTACTGGCGTCACCGTCACTCCTGTTTACAAAGAACCCCACGTTCTTGACCGTGAACGCCATATCAACCTTTCAACCCCTTTTGAAGGTTTGGATGTGTTGTGCGAATCGCTTGTTGATTTCGACAACCTAAGAAGAAATGGCGTTGATCTAACTGGAGAACTTCGTCAACAAGGGTGGGAAAACTATTTCCAAAGACTTTATGGTCCTATTTACCCACTTCTCGTCAAGGAGTTCTGGAGACATGCAGATGCAGATGACAACTTCATCGTCTCATATGTTCTGGGGGTGAAGATTGTTATTACTGAAGGATTTATTGCCTCCTTGTTGAACATGGAGCGAAGTGGAGGAAAAAGGATTTACAACATTCCTCCTAGGTCAAAGCGTATTACAGATGTGATAAACCCAACAATCTTCAAACCCAACGTTGAAGGAAACCCCTCTAAGAACAAGGAGCTGCACCAGAACCTCAGAGTGTGGCTGAAGATTATTCTGGGAACAATTCACCATCGTCCAGCCTCTAACTCTTCTGATTACATCAATGCAGACCAGAAATGCATTCTGTACTGTATTCAGAAGGGTGTGAAGATCTGCCTCCCTGCTCTCCTCTTCAGATATCTGAGAGATTCGGTCAGAGAAACCAGAAACAATATGAAGCCCAGATCCTACATTCCTCTGGGAAGATTGCTATCTGACGTCTTCATTGAGCATGGACTGGTAGACGAGCTGGAAAAGACCAAGTTGATGGATGATCTGGCAATAGATGTGGGGAAGCCTCTGAATGCCAGAAACCTCAAGAGTATGGGGATTATCAAGAAAATTCAAGTCAGGCCAACTCTGGATACATCCTGGGATAGTTTGAAAGATCAGAGGAAGATGCCTCATGGTCTTGCCAGATTCTTCAAGAATGAACCCAGAGACGCTGTTGCTATCTATCTTCATCGTCTGCTGGAAGAAGGTGTTGACGTCTCTGATTTCAGCCTCGACGACTGTCTGGACTCTGAAGAAGACTTCGTCAGATACAAGAGAGGTCTTTCTGAAAAGAAGGTAGCATCTCAGGCAAAGAAGGCCAGACTCGGAGAAACTTCTGGAAGCAAATCTTCAGCGCCTCTGAATATCTCTACTGGTAAGTCTGTTCCTCCTGTTACCTCTAATCCTCTGATGGCTTCTTCTAACCCTCTCTCTTCACAACCTATTTATACCACCTCTGATATTTCACCCTCAATCACCAGAACCTCCCAACCTACACCAGTTCTAAATATAGCCCGTACATTCATACCTCCCTCTGAACCTAAACAAACCCACCAAAGCACTTCATCTTCATCATCCTTAGCACCAGAATCACCCCCATATGTTTCCCTCTCATCTGACCTAGAATTTTCTGACCCTGATTCCCCAACCATAGCCACAATTTATGCTCATAGACTTGCTTCACAACAAACACAAACACAATCTGAAGCAACTTCACCTCCACCACAACAAACAACCACCATACCTTCTGAAAACCAACCCTCTGATCATCCCACTTCTGATATCAACCCACCAAACATCTCCGCTGAACCAGAACCAGAATCCGAACCTTTAGATTTAAACCCTCTTTATGCTTCACCTCAAACATCTGACCCTCAACCAGAAGCAGAATCTGAACCCCAACCTGAATTAGAATCTGAACCTCTCACTTTAAATCTCAGCCCTCCAAACTCTCCACCTCACACCTCTGAACCAGAACCTGAACCTGAACTTTCTAAGCCTACCCTTAAGGAAGCCATCTTGATGATTGCAGAGGCTTCAGTTCAAAAGGTCGATTCTCTGGTCACTAACTCTGAAATCAGTGATGATCCTGAATCTGTAAGGACACACTGGAACAAAGTCATTGGCTGGATGACATCTGAGGCCTTTAGACTGAAGGGCATCTCTGAACAAGTCAGAAATGGCTACATCAGAGATGCTGAGGCAAGACTCCAGGAGAGACTTGCCAGAGAAGCTGAAGCCAAAAGGCTGGAGGAAGAGAGAATTGCAAGAGAAGCAGAAGAAGCAAGAAGGCTAGAAGAAGAAAGACTTGCTAAGGAAGCTGAAATCCTAAGGGAAAAGGAAGCTGAAGCAAAGGCTCTGGCAGATGCAGAAGCTCAAGCTGCTGCTGAAGCTGAAGCTCAGCAAGCTCTGACTCTGGGGGAGTCATCTTCTGTGATTCCTACGGTTCTTCAGACTCTGAAAGAACTCAAGCAAGATCAGAATGAACTCCGGGCCAGAATGGACAAGCAAGATACTGTCAACGACAACATCCAGAACATGCTTGCAATGCTGCTTCAGAGAATGCCTCCGCCTCCGAACCCTTAGGCACTTAGGATTTATTTTTTTTGCTTGCCTGTTGTCTTTGTTTTTGCTCTCTCTCTGAATCTGATGTTTTCTTGTTGCCTTTAAGATTTTATATGAATTTCAGTTTTTCTCTTTATTTATTTTACTATGTCTTTTTGATTCTGACAAAAAGGGGGAGAAATTATTAATAGCTCTGATGAAAACATTGTCTAAAACCTTAAGCATTCTGCAACATATTTTTCTTAAAAATAAAATTATCTAACTTGGACTTAAGAAATTGCAGAAAGTTTCAGAAACCTCTTTACTTAGAAGCTCTGGTAAGAACTTCTGAACTCCCTAGCACTAACTCAGGGGGAGCTCTTATCTATCTGATCTGATATTTTATATGTTTCATCTGCTAATTAAGTTTGTTTTGTCATCATCAAAAAGGGGGAGATTGTAAGAACAAAAATTGTTCTACAACAGATTCCTTGATTTTGATGATAACAAAGGATGAAACCAAAAATGGCACCCTAACGAAAAGTTTCTAAGTGTGCAGGATTCTAAAGAAAGAAGGAAGAAATCTGATGATGTCATCAGATACAAAACTAGATCAGATACAAATTATCAAATGATCAGAAGCATCTGAAGTGGAGACACGTTCAAGAAAGTCTAACTCTGAGCAAAACAGCAATACATTAGTAGCATCTGAACAAGAATACGCTATAGAAGTTCTGACTCTGAACAACGGTTGTCTAACTCCAGAAACTCTCAGCGCTATCTGAAGAAATCCATCAGAACTCAAAAGAGATTAACATCAGAAGCAAGATTTCAAGATTCTCCAGAAACACAAATACTCTGCATGGAATTGCTAATCATGAAAGAGTAACGTTTAAGTCAAGAAAAGATTTGCAAATGGATTTCCTAATTGAGAAAGAGACGTTAATCTCCAATTTCAATAAAGAAGATACTACTTGTGGTAAGTAGTCATTTCAAGAAGAAAAAGTCATCCTGCAGAAGCTATTTATGTGATGGCGTAACTTCATCTCAATATCCACCAGTTTCAACTACTACTTCAACGAATATATAAATAGGCTGCAAATCAACCTTGAACTATCAGCAAGCCAACAAGCCAAAATTATACTGAAACATCAACACTCAAGAAAAACACTCTCTAAATCTTCACGAAGCTTTTGCTTATAACGTGAAAAACTCTTGTTCTTAATTTTGTAATACTTGCTTTCCTAGAAGCACTCTAGTTTACATAAATCTTTCTTCTATTGTTTGTTGATTTCCTCAAGTGACTCTGTGTAGTCTGTATACTTGAGAGGGCTAAGAGATTTTTATCTTAGACATTGTTTGTAATCTTTCAAGATTAGTGGATTAAGTCCTTGTTGAAGGCGAAATCACCTTGGCCGGGTGGACTGGAGTAGCTTTGTGTTATAAGCGAACCAGTATAAAATCATTGTGTGGTTTTCATTTTGAAAAGCGCTTATTTTTTCCAAACAATTCAACCCCCCCCTTTCTTGTTTTTCTCACCTTCATGCATTACACGCGCGATGCAAGTTTTAATGCCCTATCGTGTGTGCAATGTTGCGGGATAATGAATGTGATTATTTTCGAAGCTTCACTCTTTTTTCACTCAAATTTTCACTAAGTCCACAATTTGCATACTTAGCTATTTCCCCCTTATTCTTTGGTCATTCTTCCTCAAATTTGCTCGATTTTCACTTGTTTTACTCCAATTCTTCGATTAAATATATGCAATGATGGATTGTCATCACTCTACAGTTATGCAAGCTTCGCCCCACTTGGTGTAGAGAAGCCTATATAGTGCAACCAGTTCTTCATCAGTCATGTCTTCATCACTAGAATCACCTTCAGACACAGACTTCCTAGTGAAATTTGTTGGTTGTTTCTCCTATCATTTGAGTCAGACCAGGTAATAAATAATCCATTTTATGTTTCTTTAGAAAAATAGGTTATTTAGCTTTGATGTGACCAAACCCTTCACATTCATAACATTGTGCTTCTTTGTCTCTATTACATTTGTGTTCATCTCTGGTATGGATCTGAGGACTGATGTCTAACACCTTGTCTTGAACACTTGTCATCCATTTTCTATCCAGTCTTCTTAAATCTTTGTTGAACTTTCTTCTAACAAGAGCTATGGCATCTGACATACTTTCTCTAGTATCCTTCTCACCCCGGTCTTTACATTCTTGAGAGTTAGATACAAATGCAACACCTTTGTTCATTTTTATGATCTTCCATTTATATCCACTTCAGAGGTTTCAAGAGATCCAATGAGTTCATCAACCTTCAAGGTGCTTAAATCTTGAGCTTCTACAATAGCATTTACCTTCATGTCAAATTTCTTAGGCTAGGATCTAAGGATTTTTCCGACCAACTTATCTTCTAATACCTTCTCTCCCAAGGCAAATGAATCATTGCCTGTATCACCCAAATGAATGTTGAAATCATAAATGGACTCATATTCCATCATTCTCATATTTTCAAACTTGGTTGTGAGAAGTTGAAGCCTTGACATACGTACTTGGGATGTGCCTTCATAAGCATTCTTGAGAATTTCCCAAGCCTATTTAGCTCCAGTACATATGTTGACAAGTCTGAACATGTTTTTGTTAACATCACTGGATATGGTATTCAAGGCTTTGTCATTAGCAAAATCTCTATCGTCTTCATATTTAGACCAATCAGCTTCAGGCTTTAAACTTTTTGTACCATCTTGAGAAGTAATCACATGGTGTTTCCAACCTTTAATCACATCCTTCCAAGTTTTGTTGTCTATGGATTTAAGAATGTCAACCATCTTAGCTTTCCAATAATCATAGTTGGTTCCATCCAAAAAAGGTGGTATGTTGATAGACCCTCCATCCTTTGTGTTGTCCATATGAACAAAAAAGTCTTACATGGAACTCACCCAAACAGATCAGGATGCCTTCTCTGATGCCAATTGAAATTTATTTCCTTAGGGAATAGATGTTGGACCAGATGTCTGGGACAACTTGTCCAACTTTTTAAACCAATTGTAGCATAATATGACAATAATAAAGAAACAAATTAAAACAATAAGAAAACAAGAGAATTGGCGACCCAATTTGGTGCAAACAACACTTACGTTTGGAGGGAACTCTACCCAAGAAAGAAAATCTACTCTTTAATAGAATTAATATAAAGTTTCTTAGATGAACAAGCCCATTGTTTAATGCCCATGTTATTAATTCTATCCTTAGTGTATTTCTATTTAGGAATCCTCTTAAATATGAGAATTCACTCTCACTTTCTCTCAATCATTAACCCTAGTGATCGACAATAATAATCAAAGTGACCAATGTTGAATTACAACTCAACTACACATACCATCTACTATGCCTTATGATATGAATTTAAGCAATAGTATGGTATACACAAAAGACTAAAAAAAACCTAGCATAAATAATTAATCCTAGCACACACACCCTCAAACATGAGGTGAGAGTCTCCTTAAATAGCAATGCCATTATGTGATTTTTCTCCTTGGATATTTGATCTAATCTCGTCCAGAATAAAAACAAATATTATTGGATTTGATCTGCTCCATAAAAGTATCCAACAAAATATATGATTTGTTATTAATTTAAATTTAAATTTAAATCTCCATTTCGATTGGTTTGATTTTAAAACAACCATCAAACAAATCACACAAACATTTCTAAAAGATAGCAAAAAACCTGTTTGCGCAATACTGCAGAAAATATGCGCCAACACAATAGTAACTTGTTATGCAGACACGGACCACATGTTGGGACATCTGTTTCTACATGTGTCTTTCTTTACAAATGAAGTTGGGTCCAGATGTGCCACACCAGTTCGAACATCATGTCGAGAATGTGTTCATACAATGTTGTTTTGTATAATGTAGTCAATCCCAAAACGAACAACAATTATGAAATAAAATTATAATTGATTATATAATTTAAATAATTCAATAACGTAATTAATTTGGCAAGGGTTAAACTTCTCACAAGAGTGACACTTATTAATCTTTTCAAATATATATATATATATATATATATATATATATATATATATATATATATATATATATATATATATATATATATATATATATATATATATATAAAAGCCCTCGTAGAAACACCGACTATGTTGAATGCAATATAACAATCACTGAATGGTATTTGCATGAGTTCACCTATAGCAAATTTACTAGGGCTATTCCTCTCATATGGTTCCTAGAGAAAATTTCTTTAAATATATTTGTGTGTTTTGTAGGGGTTTTGAGTTTTATAAACTAAAGTTTTTCTTGTAGTGTAATATCTCTCTCTTGATCGATAGATGCAAGGGATAAATTATTATAAAGAAAAAAAGAAAGAAAAAAAAGGGACCATAAAATCCAACCCATCAAAAAAGCTAGCGAAAATGATAGTTGGAGTTGGACATGTCCAAACAAAATCTAAAAAAACTTTCAAAAGCACAAATTGAAAGTGAATTCTACCTAATGTGATAATCAACAAAAATACATGCATTGACTAATTTATCTGCACATGCATTTCAATATTTAAAAATGTAAGATATCTTGAATCTACATGAGTGTATAGAGTGTAAATTATTCTTAAAATTTAATTAAAATATGCCAGGGGACAATATTCAAGTTATAAAATGCATGAATGTCCAACATTGAGTTAGTTTCAAACCAAAGATTTTTTAATTCTTCCTGTTAGCATATTCACCGACAAATATGATTCGACATAATTAAGCTTAAAAGGAGGCAAAACTCCATTATTAGCTGAGAAAGCTCCAAAAAAATATTCCTAAATTATCCATAAATATTCCACAAAAAGTTGATATTTCAGGATTTCCTCTTGAAGCTCCATCCTTGTTGCACTTAACCCAATTATGATTAAGAAAATACCAATTAACTTTTATGATTGTAGGTGCGGGAGAAGGTTGGCATTTGATATCAAAGCATTTAATAATTGTAAACTCATGAATTAAAGAGTACATGTGCCCCTTGAAACAAGTAGATTCCATATAGAATAACTATATAACATGAAGAAAGTCTATATCAAAGTTAATGTTACAATTTAGAAACCCGGTATCATTTCTTGTGTGCCAAGTTTACAAAGAATTATTAAGATTATAGCCATGATCAGATTTTGAACTCGAGAGCTCCAACTTCTACCGGAAAGTTTGAATAAGCTTTCGTAACTCGTTCTATAAATGGTCATGCCAAAAAATCGTCTCATCCAATGCCAGAAAAGTAAAGTTACTTGCACCTATAAAATAATTGGTTTGCAGTTTCCACATCATGATTGTAGATAGAGCACCTCGGAACTATATAAATTCCCCTTCAAAGTAGAATGTGTTTTGTTGCAATAACATTATGCATTAGTTTCCAAGTCACTAATGATTTAACATATGGTATGTAGGGATGCCAAATAAGTTTTGTTCAAGAAGGCTCAATGTGATCATTATTGATACAATTATAGGCATCTTTAAAATATAGATCACCATTTATAGATCACATCTAAATGAGTTTATAAGAAGTAGTATTACCAAATGACAAGTTAATCTTCAAAATGTCTTCAACAATTTGAGGATCCAAATGGATAAGCCCCGAGGAATTTTCCGTGATCTCTTGGATAAATGATTTTTACCTTATTAGTGTGCATAAATTGAATATCCACTGGCAATACTAGGTGTAAATCTTTGATTTTGCAACCCAACTAATGCTAGTCCGTAAATAAATGTTCTTTCAATTACCAATCTGCCATCTACTATGTTCCTATAGAAAGGAAAATGAATGCTTAATGAAACACCATATTGAAGAAGACATGTGATGCTTGATTAGTTTTTTGTACTTAAAGTATCTACTAATAATCATAGAAGACCATAGATTATTAATAGTCAATAATTTCCAACAAAGAGATAAATAACCAAAAAAAAATGTATTGTATCAATATCTTTTTGACCAAGACCTTATTTAGAGAAAGGTGAGTAAATAACCTTCCAAGATGTAGTAATCAACTTTATACTATCTATGTTACATGTCCATAAAAAATTTCTAATGCAAGAATCTAGCTTGTTAAGAATATTTATTGACCATTCATAAATCCTAAGACTATACAAAATCATGCATTGTCTTACTGACTGGACTAATTAAACTCTATACATCATAGAAAGAAGGTGTCTTTTCCAAGTAGCTTGTCCAAAATTTTATCTTCTATGATTTGAAGATCATGAGTTTTAGGCTTCCCTTTGAATATAGGAACTCCAAGATAGTTAAATGGGGTTTGTATGTCATGGAATCCAAGTATATCTATAATATGCCCCAACCTATATCCAGAAGTACCTCCACCAAAAAGCTTACATTTAGTTAGACTGATGCATTGACCAAAATTCTTACCAGTTCTTGAAGAAGATGGTTAATGACTTGAGATTTTTTCTTGGTAGCTTTGCAAAATATAATAAGGTCACATGCAAGAAAAGTGTGGTTGATAATGATTGTCTTACCAACTGATATGCATGCTAACCTAAAATTATCCATAAATATAGATAAATGTATACTAAGTGCCTCTTCAACAATGGAGAAGAGTAAGGGAGACAAAAATCTCCTTGCCTCACTCCTCTAGAGTGAGAAAAAAATCCCGCAGCTTTTTCATTATCATGATTGATAACTTTGCATAATGTAAAATGGTAAGCATCCAATCATAATTTTTTTATATAAAAACTAAATTGAACAACAACTTTAATAAGATATTGCTAATCTAAAGTATCAGAGGGTTTTTGATGTCTATCTCTAAATCCATTCTACCTCCAAAGGATTTCTTGTCTAACATATAAATGGATCATATAGTAATCCTAATGCACTCATACATATTTATTTGCCCCTAATGAAGCCTCTTTGGTGTTCTGAAATAATTTTAGGAGCTAAGAAGGCCAATGTATTTACAATGATCTTAGTGATGATTTTGAATTGCAAATTTGCACGTGAAATAGGTCTATAATGCTCTATAGAATCTACTTAATGTTATTTAGGTATCAAAGTCACATTAACTGAATTAAGAATTGGAAGGATCCAACATTGTTCAAAGAATTGATTCAATGAATTGATCATACCAGTCCTTACTATATCCCAATAGGCTTGAAAAAATCACCCTTCAAAGCCATCAGGGCCTGGAGTAAAACTACCATCCATATTGTGCACTGCATTCTTAATTTCCTCTGTGTTAATTTTATATATTTTTGATTGGCAGTAATTTTGGTAAAACTAACTTAGTAACAACATGTTGAACAAGATGTCCTAACATGATGATCTGACATCTTGTCTGTTACAGGTTTACATCTTGGTAACAGTTTGTTTGATTAACAAATTACTGAATATTCTAGGAATATTAAGTAATCCTATGTGGCATCCAAGTTTGAGGAATCAAAGATTTTATTTGTGTTTAAAGTTACTCGGTTTTTCTAAATGTTGAGACATTTTAGGAAAGCCTTGATTGAAAACCTATTTTTATGTAGAATATTCTGCAGACTTTTAGCAGCTGCCTTGTTGCGTTTTTGAAGCCAAAATCCAGTCTAGACTATAGTTATAAATAGAATACTACAAACCTAATTGAAGGACGAATCAAATATTGTTTCACTGGGTTTTTAGGGTTTGTGTGTTCATGTTAATTGTGAGCCTCTCTGATATCACCTTGGTATAAGAGTAGGACTGTCTCTATTGAGGTATAAGTTATGTCAATCACTCTTACGATTTTAAGCATTGAGTGATTGTGTTTCTTTGTAGTGTAACTTCAAAATTTATCAAAATAGTAGTGTTTCATCACTATTGTAATTGAAAGGGAAGTGAGAGGGGTCTCATACCTAGGTGAGTCTAAGGTAGAAGTTAAGCACAGGTAGTGATTAGGGAGAAGATTGTAAACTGGAGATAGTTTGCTGAAGGTCTACAAACGGATACTATTTAGTGGATTTCCTCCCTGGCTTGGTAGCCCCCAGATGTAGGTGTTATTGTACACCGAACTGGGTTAACAACTCTGTGTGTTATGTTATTTTCAATATTCTTAACTGTATGTTATATTGTCACTGTGCTTTGATTAGATATCAGTGTCTCGACATCTCTTAGGACATCTGATATCTGCATACCAGAATTTCAATTGGTACCAGAGCAGGCATTCTGCTCATTGTCTGGGTGAGATTCAGGGAAGATACTTTCTGGTACAATGGACAAGGAATGAGGATTTATGAACGAACCACCCATTCTTGATAGAACCAACTATGACTACTAGAAAGCTCGTATGGTGGCCTTTATTAAATCCATGGACAACAAGGATTAGAAATCGATGGTCAAGGGATGGGATCCACCAATGGCTAGAGATAAATATGGTAAGATTACTGATGTGCTGAAGGATAAGGAAGATTGGGATGACGAAGATGATAAATTAGACCAGGGAAACTCCAAAGCATTGAATGCCTTGTTCAATGGAGTGGACAAGAACATCTTCAGACTAATAAATAATTATATTGTTGCTAAAGATGCTTGGGAGATCTTGAAGGTTGCTCGTGAAGGAACCTCTAAGGTGAAGCTGTCAAGACTTCAACTTCTTACCACCAAGTTTGAGAACTTAAGAATGAATAAGTATGAGAGCATTCATGACTTTCACATGAATATTATTGAGATAGCCAATGCCTTAAGTGCCCTGGGGGAGAAGATGTCAGAAGCTAAGTTGGTCAGAAAAATTCCCAGATCTCTTCCAAAGATATTCGACATGAAGGTAACTGCCATTGAATAAGCCCAAGATATAAACAACATGAAAGTTGATGAACTTATGAGATCTCTTCAGAACTTTGAATTAAGGATCAATGAAAAATCCGAAAAGAAGAAAAGCATAGCCTTTGTTTCTAATGTTGAAAACCTGGAAGATGAATGTGCCTTGGATATAAATGAAGGGATATCTAATGCTATTGTGTTAATTGGAAGACAATTTAACAAAGTGGTGAAGAAGATGGACTGGAAGTCAAGATCAAACGTCAAGAACAAGTCATTCGACATCAACAAAGATCAAGAGTTTGGGAGAAGGCCCAAAACTGAAGAAAATACTAACCAAGGAAAAGGAATCCAATGTCATGGATGTGAAGGGTTTAGACACATAAGAGCTAAGTGTACCACTTATCTCAAGAAGTAGAAGAAGGGTCTGTCTATGTCATGGTCAAAAGATGATTCTGAAAGTGATCCTGAAGTGGAATCTGCCAAACAGGTTACTGCCTTGACTGGAATTTGTGATTCTGATGAAGAATCAGATTATGAAGAACTCACTTTTGAGGAACTTGTTGATTCATACAAGGAGTTATGCCTCAGAAGTGAAGAAGCGTGTCAACTGGGAGAAGATCAAAAGAAAGTCATTGCTCCACTACAGGCTAAAAAAGGGGGGCATTTGTCTATCATCTCTAATCTGAGGGATGAAGTTTTATTGCTCAATTCAAAACTTGACAATATGACTAAGTTTATAAGAATGCCTAACAATAATTCTGATGTGCTGAATGAGATTCTTCAAACTGGTAAGAATGTTGGAAATGTTAAAGGTCTTGGTTAGAATAATCAAGTTGTGATGGATAAAGGAAAAGGGTCTCCAATGAATTTTGCTCATCCTAAAATAAAATAGGAATAAAAGATGCCAAATCAAATGTCCCAACATCAGTAAAGACATTAGTATGATTACTCGGGAAGCAAGACCCAACGATGGAGATGTCATTATTGTGGAAGGTTTGGTCACATAAAACCCTACTGTTACAAACTATAAGGCTATCCCAAACCTGTTTCACAACCCAGGAGAAAATAGACTATTGTTAAAGCAAAGAAAAAGTGGATTCCCAAAAATGGCACTTATATGAAGAATGATGAAAGATGGAAGTATGTTATTCAAAGGAGGATAGTTGTGGAGAGGTAATTGGGTAAGGATGCCCTAAAATGTAAGGAGGTTGTGGAGCTTATAGAGGATGCTGGTTTGATGAAGACTGTCAAAAAATTTGGTTCTTGCTATGAAGGTCTAGTCAAGGAGTTTGTGGTGACCATTCTTGATGGGTGTGATGATATGAAGAGTAAAGACTATAGGAAAGTGTATGTTAGAGGAAATGTCGTGACATTTTCTCCTGCTGTGATCAACAAGTTTCTGGGAAGGACTGAAGAACCTCAGGCTGAGCTAGAGGTTACAAATGACCAAGTGTGCAAGGAGATAACTGCCAAGCAGGTGAAACATTGGCCAAACAAAGGTAAGTTGTCAGCTGGGAGGCTAAGTATCAAGTATCCAGTCCTTCATAGGATTGGGAATATCAATTGGGTGCCTACAAATCATACTTCAACCATCTCTACTGAGCTTGGGAATTTTATATATGTTATTGCAACAAGAGGAGCTTTTGATTTTGGGAAGTACATTTTTGAACAAGTTCTGAAGTAGGCCTTCTCAACTGCTATGAAGATACATATCTACTTTCCCTCACTCATCTGTGGGATAAACCTGAACCGACATCTTGGAATCTTACTGCCCATTGATAGTGTGAACAAAAGGGAGTCTCATTTATCCTTCCGTTACAAACTATTTGCTGTAACATATGTTCCAGATATTGTCATGACATCTTCTTAGGTACCTTGCCCTGCCACTTCCAAGGAGGGCGTTATTACTTAGCTGAAAGAGACTTGTAAAGAATTGGATGATTCCATCCAGTCTAGCACTGCTACAAAGATAAAGCTTGAAAAATTGATTAAGGATTTGATGGATACAAAGGAAAAGGCAGATGAACATGTTGGTGATGACAATGTTGGAGCTAATGTAGAGGACTCTGCTGGTGGCAATGATGCTGAGAATGATGAAGATAAAGAAGCTGAAGGAGAGGAGTATGCTACTGTAGACTCAAATAGTCTGAAAGATATCTGATTGTAGTGTTGTTTTTTTGGTTGTGTTTTATGGTCTCTGACCAGGATTTCAAGCACCCTTGTGTGCACTTTTGTTTGTGCTACTTAACTTTTTGTGCTAATGTGGTTTCTATGTTTTTGTTAGCTGCTTACATTTGTCATATTATGGATAAAAAAGAGAAGTAATGTCTATATGCTCTAACCAGTAACCACTAACTGCTGGCTGCTTTTGAGGGGGAGTTCATATTCTAGAACATTTGGACTATTTTGAAGAGATGTCAGACATGATGTCCTGACATCAATTTGTTTGAGAATTTATTTTCTCTAGGAGGCTGTGTTTTTGTTGTTAATGCCTTTGATAGTCTGATATCTCTGATGAAATTTCTTCCAAGTGTGCTTTTGATATGTGTGTGTGTTTGATTTGTTTTTCAAACCTATGTAGTTCTGTTGTAACCTGAATTGTGGTGTTTGTGTGCAAGGGTTATTTGGTTGTTTTAGCCAAAATTTGCCAAAGGGGGAGATTGTTAATTCTCTGTATTTGTGATTGGCAGTAATTTTGGTAAAACTAACTTAGCAGCAACATGTTGAACAAGATGTCCTAACATGAGGATCTGACATCTTGTCTGTTACATGTTTACATCTTGGTAACGGTTTGTTTTATTAACAAATTACTGAATATTCTAGGAATATTAAGTAATCCTATGTGGCGTCCAAGATTGAGGAATCAAAGATTCTGTTTGTGTTTAAAGTTATTCAGTTTTTCTAAATGTTGAGACATTTTAGGAAACCCTTGATTGAAGACCTATTTTTAGCAGCTGCCTTGCTGCGTTTTTGAAGCCCAAATCTAGTCCAGACTATGGTTATAAATAGAATACCACAAACCTAATTGAAGGACATATCAAATATTGTTTCACTGAGTTTTTAGTGTTTGTGTGTTCATGTTAATTGTGAGCCTCTCTAATATCATCTTGGTATAAGAGTAGGACTGTCTCTATTGAGTTGTAAGTTCTGTCAATCACTCTTAAGATTTTAAGCATTGAGTGATTGTGTGTTTTTATAGTGTAACTTCTGAATTTGTCAAAATAGTAGTGTTTCATCACCGTTGTGATTGAAAGGGAAGTGAGATGGATCTCATACCTAGGTGAGTCTTAGGTAGAAGTTAAGCACGAGTCATGATTAGGGAGTGGATTTTAAACTGGAGATAGTTTGATGAAGGTCTACAAACTGATACTATTTATTGGTTTCCTCCCTGGCTTGATAGCCCCTAGATGTAGGTGTTGTTGTACGTTGAACTGGGTTAACTACTCTGTGTGTTATGTTATTTTCAGTACTCTTAACTGTATGTTATATTGTCATTGTGTTTTGATCAGGTATCAGTGTCTCGACATCTCTTAGGACCTTTGATATTTGCATACCAGAACTTCACTATGGTTGGGGGATTTTAGTGAGAAATTAATTATCTACATGAGTTATAAGATTTGGGATAGTTCTCTCCACTAGATCAATATAACTACAATTGTTTTATGAAATAAACAATTTTTTTAGAAGTTAATAACATGATTATATAATTCAACATCCTCCTCTAAAAAATAGTTTCATGCTTCAGTCTAATGATTTTGTTGCTAGCATATCTCAATTTGACTATGTTGTGAAAAAACTTTGTATTCCTATCTTCATCCTTAAACCACTCATTTCTTACTTTGTTCCTTCAAAACTGGTCTTGCATATGCAACGCCTTATCTAACAAAAGTTGAGCATTCTTTTCCTCAAATATAATATCATTATTGTAACTTACAACATTAATCAAACTTTGTATCATGTTAGCTTCATCAGTAGCTTGAGTGGCTTTAAGATGAATATTTTCATATATCTTTTTGTTATGTTTCTTAAGAATAGAATTAAGAGATCACAACTTAGCATATAAAGCAAATACAGTGCAACCAACCACACAAGTATCCTAACTATCAGTAATCACTTATCTACATATATCATATAGAGTCCAAACCTTCATAAATTTGAATGGCCTAGCTGAATTAAAACTACCTTTGTCACAATAGAGAAGAATATGGTAATGGTATGAGTGATTATTGATCAAGGTGGAACAATTAAGTGTGTTTTAATTATCTAGCCAATTATGATTAAAAATGGCTATGTCAAGTCTAACAGAAGAGTAAGCACCACCTTTCCTCCCATGGTTCAAGTGAAATAACTTCCATTAGTGTCAAGATGCATAAACTAATTTTGATTTTTCCAACTAAGAAACTCATCAGTGGAAGTTTTATTTGGAGGGCATTCGCATGTGTTTTAGTAAACAATCACGAGTTTAATTCGCTTGTGAGATTAACTCAAAAAATATCGAAAGAAATCTGTGCAAAACAGGTGTACAAGAAAATGTGTTTGTGAAGTGATTGTGAATGCATGTACCCAAACAAAGTAAACACAAAATTTAAACACGAAAAAGCTTGAATCAACATGATAAAAAGGAAAGTGCAAAAAATAACATTAAATAAAACATAGTTAATGACAAGAAAAGAAAAGTGTTTCAATTAATGAAACATAAAGATAATGAAAGAAACGGATTCAAACTCAAACATGTTACTCACAAACTATTTCGCTCTTTAACTCGTGCGCTCCATTTCTATAGAGTAGTATATGAATTTTGCGACCTTGATTACAATGTATGAGCCTACTGTTTATATTAAATTAAATATAATTATCTCTGACATTTTATTTCTAGGTAGTGAACACATATCAAGAACATGCAACTTAGTCTTTTGAGGCATTGCCACGTTAAACTCATGAAAACCATTATCCCATGTTCGTAACTGCTCTAAGAATATAATCGCCTGCTTGTCGAAGGTAGTTTGTGTACTAGTGCTTATATAACCTTTAAAGTCCTTAGACTCAAAAATCTTGAGCCCTTGATATCTGTCGAACGCTTTGACCTCGACATGGTGTCGAAAGGTCAACTAAATCTTCTCTTGATATTCTTCTAAACCATGTTCAAGATCTGTTCTTGAGATTCTTCCTAATCACGCTCAAGATCTGTTTAGAATGCTAGTTGGAACGCTTTAGTCGGCGCACTTATTTTTTCCGAAGATTTTTCATAAATGCTACGACTTAGCATTTTCTCCATGTAGCATTAATTGTTGACTTTTTATCCAACAAGAAATTCCATGCTAACAGATGCCCCCCCCCCCCCAAAAAAAATCCACTTTCGATCATGTGTCAGATGGAAGAAAGGTGGCATTTTTTTGTAAACTCCTCAACATTGTTCAACTAACCTGCACACATCACATCAACTAGACGTTTTATAATTTATTTTTCTATTTATTGGTCATCATAACCATTTATTTTATCAAACCTTCACATCATAGATGTGTGTACGTCTGATCATCATCATCCTCTATTTCTTAGGAGATTAAAGCACCATTTACTTAAACGAAATTAAAAAAAGAAAATCATTTTATTTTGTTTTCACCCTTTCCCATATGGAAACTATCGATCTGCATGTGCCATGTGTCCAAAAATATTGGAGGGAAAAACTGAAACGTTCTCTTCCCCTTTGGCTATTTGAACTTTTCTTCCCTAAGTCTCTTCTCTTTCACCATTTCTCCTATGAAAAAAGAAACCCTAAAAATCCATTTGCAGCTTATGCTACCTTATTTCTCGTATTTATTTCAAACACTTATGAGAATCAATCATGGATCTAAAAAGTGCATTCAAGCTTGCTCCACTTTCTCCCCTCGTAGTTACCATTGACAAACCTCTTTTAATTGGTGATCGTGCCTATGTCCTGGAGCCCCCCATGGAAGATGGGAGAAGAAATATCTAGTATTCTGATGCATTGATCCCCTACTCCATTTCAGGTACCTTTTTTCCTTTCATGGGCCCCCTTCCCAAGCACGTTAAGAAAACCTATGTTCTGAAATATTTCTTCCCCAACTACCCTTATTATGAACCATTGGTGTTTGTGGATGAACCCTTTGATTTTAGCTTCTTAAAAAATAGATTATTATGTTCATCTCCTTCGAATGATGACAATTCTTCTTACATCTAATGGTTGAATAAGGTTCAAGAAAGGAAGAAACACTTCTAGAGAGATTTGGGTATTTTTTACCTAATATAACTCTTAAGTGTTGGCCTAGGTACAACTCTCACATGCTCCTTGCAACCATGTGCTTTTAGGATACCTCTACCAACATATTTCAACTTCCCTATACCTATACCAACATATTTCAACTTCCCTGTGGGATGATCACCCCCACACTCTTTGACATTTCCGTTATTGTTGGCCTTCAACCATCTAGAGAGCCTTCTGAGCCTACGAAAATCACTAAAACCAAACTTGGCTTTGTTTTTAGCAAATCTGCTTATAACGCTTTCATTGATGAACATCATTCTTCGATGAATCACGTGGGAGAAAATGAACATATAACCTTTCTGAATTATTGGCTCTCTCACTATTTCTTCTGCTCTCACTATTCCAAGTGGCCAAGACATTTGTTCCTCTGGCCATCCAACATCATGAGGGGAGAAGCATCTTCCTCACAAATTGATTTTTATATGGCCTGTATGAATCGTTAAGGCTAGCATCTTGCGACCTCAAGAAACAGGAAAATCCTAATAGTCTTTAGGTGGGTGGCCCCATCTGGCTATTGCAGTTATGGTTTAATTCCACATTTGAACCTTATTTGAAGTTTGAAGTTCCTCCTATTTTAGAAATGGGAGTCGAAGGCCTGCAGCTTTCTCAACTCACTCCAGATGACTATAAAGTTGTGTCCAAGGAGGTTTTTGAAACTTACTTTGATATGTTTTACAGATGTAAAACATTTGTTTCGACTATGGCACCATTTGACATTTGACAATTTGAACCTTCATGGTTTAGAAAACCATTTCCGCATCCTTCATGTAATGAAGAGAGGAAAATTCAACAGATCTTGCTGGAATGCTTCCAACCCGCTTCTTTGTGGACAAAATTCACCCCCTCTAAAATAGGGATAAGGGAAGCCACCTATCAGCCAAACTTAGTGGCTAGGCAGTTAGGTTTAAGCCAACTGTTATCCAAATGTCTGATCCCTAAAGCGGAGGCTAACTTCTTTTACATGGATTCCTTCAAATTCTCACCCTCTTTTCACTATACCTAAGAGTTCGAGGACTGGTGGGCTCTTTATTACCAAAAAATGCCAGATCCTACTCTTATGATCCAACGCCTAGATTATGCTTTCTCTTTTATGTGGGACTTGGAGAAGAAAAACAAAGGAAACCATGTCGACTGGTTCTAGAATATAGGAAAGACTAAGGATATAATTACTTTAACTTTTTAATTTCCTATTGGGCTCTAAACCATTATTATCGACCTATTATAGGAATTTCCCACAAGCCAAAATCATTGACTATTGTCTCTCAAGAGACAAGCACTACATGAACTTTACAAGTAACATGTCTAACCTTACTTTCCTGTAGTTTTCTGTCCATTTTCCAATATTTTGTTTTACTCCTTTAGGTCGAAAGAAAGCAAAAACTTATGTTGTAGGTCCCTCAAGACAAAGGATCCAACACAACAAGGACACTGAAGCGTCATCTAGCCAAGAAACTATAGAGTATACTCTTTGTTTCTCACTCTTTTGAATCTATTTCTTTCTTTCATCTTATTGACATTCTGTTGAAACATGCTAGTCTCTACAAAAAGAGGCAGAGTTCAAAATCAGTGACGGGAGCCTACAATATCATCCACCTATCCCTCTAAAATATTAGCCAAATATGGCTCTTATAGTCGCTAATTCCAACTTTGCATACCACAAGGATGTTAATACCCCTGTTGAATCTTCTGGAATTTGATAAAAGAAAAAGAAGAAGAGGGTTAGGAAAGAAACTGTTATAGTTTTTGATGATGAGGGAACTGAGGAAAGCGAAGTGCCTACACTGAAAAAGAAGAAGATGGGTATCACAACTCCTTGACGACCTACTTAGAGTCCCAAGAGTGCACACTCAAGTCCGCATCCAGATGCTAATAAGGTATTCACTACCTTATTTCTTATTTTTTTCTACACTTTATGTTTAAACTCTAATGCTAGTTCAAATTCTTTAATTGGGAAGCTTGTCGATGTCGACCCTACCAACCTCTAGGAGCAACCAGATGCATCATGCACTCATGCCGACTTCTCCAGAATCAAATATATGATGCTTTTGAGAACCACTTCACTATCAGTCCACCCATGTACCAACGTTGGAGATGGCGAGGTAGTTGTAGATCAATCATGGAAAACCACTAGAGGGAACTTGAACCAAATTACAAAAAGCGTTGGAAATTCAGTAGATGGATCTACCCTGGTGGGCAAGGCACACTTATACCTGAAAATACTCCTCCTCTGACTGAAAGAGTTTAGGCTCCAACACCAAAAACAATAGACGATGTTCCATTCGAGAAGAATTTGGGTATTGGTGTGCCTGACAAAGTTCCAGAACTTGTTGGGTCTTCTTATCGTAAGGGTATTTAGGATAATACAAATTCACCCCCCACTCCATGGTCACAATCCCAATCTTTTGAGAGTCTTAGTAAAGTTTATGATTCGACTCTAAATCCCACCGAGACGGGGGTTAATCAATAGAATCCAATTGAGGACTTCAAAAGGATTATGGATAGCCAAAAAGACTTTCCTTATATATCTTATGCTTCACCTGATGCTCTTATCCTGAAGGCAAAGGCCAAGGCTAAAAACAGACTGACATCTCTGGAGGTCGACATCTTATCCTGGACTTAGTAGAAGAACTGGCTGCAGCTTAAGATTAAAGCAGCGAAGAAGGTAAATATAGATGCTTCTGAACTGGCCTGTGTCGAAAAGGATTTGGTCAAAGAGACCAATGTTGGCATAGAGGTGCAAGAACTGCTCGCATATTGGAAGGAGAGATGAGCAAGCTAAAGGTTATTGATCTCATGATCGACAAGAACTTTGAGCGCACGAGATTATGCTTCAAGAAATGAGTAGCAAATTGAAGTCTTGAGATAAAAAAAAATCAATGTACTTAAATTATTGTAATAAATCCCATTTTGACATATTATGAATATACACCAATTTGGCATACTCTTTTATACATTATTTTTATCCTAGCATTTTGACTTCCTCCAACAAAAGCTTATACTTATTCAAGTATTTACCATTTACTCGTATTATTCGACTATCAAGACTTATCTCCTCAATCTCATAAGCGTTATTTGAAAACACTTGGCTAATTTTAAATGGTCCTTTGGAGTTTGGTGACCACTTCCCTAAGCTTATATCCCTTTTTAATCCATATGTAATATTACCTTCTAGACATAGTCACCGACTATAAAGACCCTCGACTTAACCTTTTTATTGTAAGGCTTAGACACTCACTTCTTTTGTTAGATAAGAACATCTAAGGAAATTAACCTTTCTTCGTCTAAATCGACCAATTTTTCCATCATCATGCTCCAGTAGTGGTTGGATGGGATCTCACTTTTCCTTTGGATCCTTAATAAGTGTAAGTATATCTCAGCAGACAACACTACACCGTGCCCAAATTTTAGTCGAAAAGGTGTAGAGTTAGTTGCTTCCTTATGAGACGTTTGACAAGCTCAAAGTGCTCAATATGAAGTCTTATGTCAATTATTTGGTTTCTGGCCTAAATGATTTTTTATTAGGCCAATTATAATCTTATTTGCAACCTCGACTTGACTATTTGCTTGGGCATAATAAGGGGTAGATGTTAGAAGTTTGATTCATGATTCTGAAGTAAACTCAACCATATTTCGACTAGTGAAAATTGATTCTTGGTCGGAGGTTATGGTCTCAGGAATCCCATACTTTCACACGATGTGGCTCTATATAAAATTAATCACAACATCTTGCCCAACATTCTTCAAAGGCATTACTTCTGCCCATTTGGTAAAATAGTTGATGCCTACTAAGAAATACTTATGACCCTTAGACGATGTAGGTCTAATATCACCTATCAAATCTAATGCCCAACCTCTAAATGACCAAGGTTTAACTATTGAGTGTAACTCACTAGCAGGGACATGTTGTATCCTTGCATGCTTTTGGAATTCTTGACACCTTTTGGCAAACTCTATGCAGTCTTTCAACATTATGGGCTAGTATACCCCTTGTCGAAACAACAACCACTTCATTTTGTGTTCTGCTTGATGAGAACCACATGATCCGCTATGAGCACTGAATAATTCCAAATAAGCTTCGCTTTCACTAAGGCACTTAAGTAATACACCTTCAGGCTTCTTTTTAAACAACTCGTTTCCAACGATTATGTAACTTAATGCCTTATACTTGATCTTTCTATATGTTTCTCCTGTTTGATTCTTCGGGAACTCTATAACTGATTTTCACCAATTATCATTAGACAAATTATTAATGGCAAAAGTTTCAAAAATTTCAAGATTTAGGTCTCCTAATTCTTCTACTCCAACCAATTTTGACTTTGACAATTATGGGGAAAACACATTGGTTAAGATTAATTTATCTTTGAATTTGATTAGATCTTCTAATTTTTCTTTGGAGACTCTATACCCTGAAGCTATCTGAGCTAAGTCATTGGCCTCTCGGTTATCAATTCATGACACATATTTAATATTGACTATGTCAAATCTTCTCAACAATGAATTTGCCTTGACAAAATACATTACTAAATTCTCATTGATGCACTTGTATTCTTTTGCCAACTACTTTACCACTAGTTCTAAGTCGCCTTTGATCTCGAATCTTGTGGCCCCCAAGTCTAACAAGATCGTAAGGCCTGTTATTAAGGCTTCATACTCAGCCTCATTGTTCGAGCAACAATAATCGATTTTGAATTTATACTTAGTTGGGATTCCTTGGGGGGAAATAATCAGAATTCCAACACCGATTCCTTTAGCTTGACTAAAACCATCAAAGTATAACTTTCATGATGATTGCTCGACATAGTTTTTCATTATTTCCATTATTGGGTGATCTACTATAAAATAAATAACAATTTAGCCTTTCATAGCCTTTAACTACACGTAAGTCAAAGAATACTCAATTAAGGCTAAAGTCCACTTTCCAATTCTACTATGTAGAATTGGTTTCGAAAACATATGTTTGATTATATCAAAATGAGAATAAACAAAAACATATGTTAATTTGATGTAATACATAAGTTTCATACAAGAGAAATACAAGGAAAGACACAATTCTCTATTAAGCTATACCTAGTTTCCGCATCGTTCAAAACTCGACTCATATAATATATGGCCCTTTCGATGTCATCATTATCTTCTTGGGCTAACATACTACCTATAGTAGAATCTGATGCAAAAATGTACAATTTCATAATTTTGTATCTCATGGAGGGTAACAATACAAGTGGCTTCGACAACTATGTCTTGATGTCATCAAATTCCTTTTGATGTTCTGGTTCCCATATAAATCCTTCCTCTCTCTTTAGGCGTAAAAATGGAGAAAAAACCTTTGTATTGCCACTTAAATTTGATATAAATCTTATCCAAAAATTTATATTCCCAAGTAGATACTGGAGTTAATTTTTGTTCACAAGAGGCTCTGTATTAAGTATAGCTTTCGTCTTGTTCAAGTTTATTTTGATGCCTTTCTTATGGACCATAAAACCTAGAAAATATGATGTATGAACATAAAAGGCACACTTTAATGGATTCATCTTAAGTCCATATTTCCTCATCCTTTTAAAGGACTGTCGTAGGTAGTCTAAATGACCACTTTCTGATGAGGACTTGATGACTCTGTCATATATATGAAATTGCATAAACATTTCAATAAAATCATGAAACATAGAGTTCATTATCCTCTGGCATGTTACGCCAGCATTTTTCAGGCCAAAGGGCATCACCACCCACTGATACGTGCCTAAGGCCCTAAGGCATCGAAACATCGTTTTAGACACATCTTCATCTGCAAAAAAATTTGGTTATAACCAGAATAACCATCTAAAAGACTTAAATACTAAAAACCAGCTACTGAATTGACTAACATTTATGCTACTGGCATTGGGTATTCATCTTTCGAAGTGGCAACATTTAAATATCTAAAATCGATACAGACTTAGAGAGTGTCATTCCTTTTAATCAACAAGAGAATATTTACTATCCATTCGATGTACCTGGCAGGCCTTATAAATCTATTTTTGAGCAGTCTTTCAACCTCTTCCTTGATATTTTACATGACTTTTGGCGAAAATCTCCTTGGGGTTTGCTTCACAAGACTCTTGTCAAGCTTAATTGGTATTTTCAACTCTATTGAATCCCTACTAAGTCCAGGCATCTCGTCATAATCATAATCGAAGCAGTCTTTGAACTCCTTCAGAACCTTGATTACTTGTATTTTCAGGCTTGCGTCGAGTTTGTAACTTATGTAAGTTGGCCTTTTAGTCATCCCATCTCCTAAATCTACCTCTTCCAAAGGATCTTGAGATTGCATCTTTTTGGTTAAAGTTAATGGGTTTTTTTGAAAACCTCAAAGGCTCGTCATCATATATACCATCGAGACTGCGATTTTTTGAAGTTGTTTCTTGGCTACTTTGACCAATTTCCTTTGTTTGAACTTCAAACATTGTGGCTTTGATAACCAACATTTCCTAAGATTTGGCCTTCAAGGCCATTATTACTTTGTTTTTAGCCACATAGGCCGAAATTCGAGCCATTGTGCTTGACTCAGACGTTATCCTCATCATATTTAGACCATCTGTTATAGCCCTTGATGGTCTCGTACTTCCACATAAATGCATGCATATGGTGTAGCTTTATGGAGTAATATGTGCCATCCTCTTTGAAATAAAAACCTAATCCTGTAGGCGCATATGGCGAAATATTCGCCAATTGTAAGTCAAAGTTCCTCATGTCAACATGGTTTACCTTTACATGAAAAAAACTTTGGTTCATGGAATAAGGAACACATCCTACCCCATGTATCCATTCTTGACTAAGTAACAAATTGTAATTTTCTTTAGTTGGAATTACAACGAATAAAGTTGGTCGAGTGGTGGTCCCCACATCCACATCTACTTGTATGGCCCCTAAGGACCTGCTGGTTTTTCCTCATAGTTCGACAAGACCATACTGTTGGATTTCAAATTTGTATCATACTTACCAGTATTTCTGAGTAAGGAATATGGCATCACATTAATGCAGGCTCTACAGTCTATCATAACCATGTTTATCCCGACACCTTTATCCTTAGCCCTTATATACAAAGGCTTCAACTGTTGCTGCGTGGATATATTAGGCCTTTCAAATATGGGCTTATCTTTATTGACAGAGCCATCTTTCATAAATAATTACATAAAGGTTTGTGCGTTACCATTTCTTCAGCCAACCCACACTCCTCTTTAGTTACTTCACTAACTGTATTATACTATAATGGCAACACAAATATCATATTGGATATAATATCCAAATCATCCTCCGACACTGAGTCGAAGTCATTGCTTTCCATCTCCTCATCTTCACTGACATTGGCCTTTAGCTCTTCGTTTTCCACCACAGGTGGTAGTGGGGGAAACAACCTTTGCTTGGCAGGCTTTCTTATCGCATGGTCTTCAACTGTAGCTTTGATATTGCTACTTTTACTCGCACTCCCTAGTTCTAAGACAATTTTCTTATTCCTCTGATGACTTCTCCAATGGGTTCTAGTCATGTGATTTTTTCCCATGTAGTTATGGGAATGTACGAGTATTTCTTAGATGTTTGGGAGTTATCATGGTACAAAGATCCCGAACCAACTTCTATCAACATCCACTTGCCTTTATTAGCATTCGATCTTCCTACAGGTCCAACCCACTCCCTAGGGGGAACATTGGAAGGAGAGACATATGTCCTAGGTTTCTGAGTTTTTTGAGGCACTTTCCTCTTGTTGAAGAAAAACTCTCTTTGTTTGTCTTGTCGACCTCCTTTCCTTGACTGATAAGTGTCGTACCCCAAATTTTGACCACCTTTTTTCTAACAGAAACTAAACATACCCAGAGCAGTTGCAAGTCAACACTAGTAACCTGAAAACTCAAAGAAGACCTTTTTGACTTTTCAGATCATTAAAAGGATAATGATGTTATAAGGGATTGTTGGTTTCTCCTCTAGAATTAATTAAGGCCTTTTGTTCTTTGAATAATCATGGGATCAATTAGGTTTTCTAATAAAAAATATTTAATCTTTGTTTATATCAAATAGTTAGATTATTTATTAGGTTAGTTGATTTTTATTATTTAAACATATGTTAATAACTTATTTTGGTTTTTATTTAATTGGATCAATAAAATAATTTAAGTATAATCATTTAAATTATGATTAAATTTGGATTATTAGACTAATTATTTTATTAGTTGTTAATAGGATAAGATGATTAACTAACTTATTAATTTAATGCTTATTATATTAGGGATTTAGAATTGTTGGGCTTATTTTATTTTCCCTTTGTTTTTGTTAGAGTTGGGCCTGACCCAAACTGGTCTTTCTGAACTGGGTCATTAGATGACCCAAGGGTCAACTTGGTCAACCCCAGGACCCAACTAGTGAACCAGGTCAAGTGTAACCCGGGTTCATCCCCATCATCCCCAAAGTCCAGAAACCCTAATTTGCGCAATCAGAAACTAATATTGGATCAAAACCTGTAGTTTTTAGAATCAATCAAATATTCCTAAATTCACTATAATATATATTCAAGGTTGCGGATTACAAGTAAAACATACCAAATACATTACATTTTTAAAACCCTAATTCTATTTCAAACAAAATCAAAACCCTAACAAATTAAATAATCAAATCAGATTACAACTTTCCCTAATTACATTAATCTAATTAAAACTCTAACCTAAATATATATATATATATATATATATATATATATATATATATATATATATATATATATATATATATATATATATATATATATATATATATATATATATATATATATATATATATATATATATATATATATATATATATATATATATATATATAAACTCTTGTCTAAAACATAATTAAGGACAAAAAAACCCTAATAGAAGAACCTTTCACTGTTGTAAACCCAATCCATCACCAAAGCTTGAATTAATTAGAGATTAGGGTTTCACATTGAAACAAAAATTCTTCCGAGATGGCGACTCTGCTCGGGAGTTCTTATACTTTTCCGAAAGATAGTCTGTCCTAACCTTTGGTTTTTAGGGTTAGGTGTTTTTTGTTTGCTTGTTTATTTTCTTATTCTTTTTATATTTTCTATTCCTTTCATATATATTTTGTTGTATATTTCATTGTATTGTTATCATGTGGATGGGATTGTTATATGTGTGAAGCCAAAACCCAAGCTTGAGGAAAAAGTAATAAGCTTAAGTAAAGGTTTGTCCTGTCTTGGCCACTGGGGTTCTCATCCCGTGGGGTCTTTGATGATGATTTCGCCTATGGTAGATCAATTCAGAGGATTTGTCATAAGGTTGGTGTCATACCCCAATTTTGTCCGGGTAAGGAAAGATCTTTTACCAGCATTCACTACCAGATGTTATAAGGCATGAATTTTATCTTAAGACATAAGCTTTATCTTAGGGTTTCTCAGTCCTTAGTGACAGCAAATCTTCAGTGGCATTTTCATCTGTTAAGATCCTTAAGAAGACACGTGTTGCATTTGTCTATTATAGTTATTAACTGAAGCATGAGATAGTATTTGCACTTTGGGACTTTTTGGTTAACAAGGCCTATTTTGGTTTATCCATGAGAACTCTTGGTTTTAAAAAAAAGGTTCATTCACATAAACATGTCCATGATTAATATTGCAAAGTGTGGTTCAAAGCTTTTTACATCACTGATCCAAAGTCCATTTGATTATCAATAAGTATTAAGAGTCATGTTTATTTTCTATTATCACTTGTTATTAAGCTCATTTCCACATCCCAAATGTTTATGCCAAAGTCTCAATCCTTCATAAAATATCTAAATTCAAATTGCATTCTTTAAACATGTTTTTGTTTTAAGCTAAGATGGGTTGTTGGAAAAAATTATGGTGATGGACAATGTTTTAAAGCTCATTTTGGAATTGTTTCTTTTATTGCTTATGGTGCACATTTCATGTTGTTCATTTAAGCTAATAATAAACATAATTAGAGGTGACCAAGTTGAATGTCCATTGGTATTATATTATGGCCCAAACCATTTTCAAATTGTGATAAAGTTTAAACATTTTAACTAATTAACACAAATAAAATATTGAGATAATGTTTTAAAAAAAGAGATTAATTTCGTAATTGAGATAATGTTTTAATCCCAAAGTGTTACAAATAATTCCAAGTTCACATAATAATCCAAAATGGTTACATAATTATCCAAAAGTGGTCTCAAATTAAAATTGTACATGTTACAAACAGCCAATACATAATCCAAGTGCACTTTATCCAAAAGTTCTGTTACATCAAAAGAAGTTTGAAAAAGTGGAATAAACTGTAAACCCAGCAGGTCAAGCAGCAAACTTCAAAGCCATTGCCAAAAAACCCCTTTTGAAACTCACAGCGCCCCTAATTCCAACCTCCAAAGAAGGCACATAACTTCCTCTCAAATCAATGTCGCTTCACCTTTTACAAACCTGCAAAACCAACTCAAAGATTAAAAAGGCTTATCAAATAAGCATTTATGGAAAACTGAAAAATAAATTAATAAGTTGAACAGGTTAATATTTTGCACAGTGAACCAAAGTAAACGCCCAAGAACACGTTCCATTATCCAATCCGGACAACTCTAAATCCACAAAACAATCATCCCATAAATTCTGGAAAAGAGATAACCCAACAAGGTATCTCAAACCTAAACATTCATCATATATATAACAACAACAAATTAACAGTAACGACGGTCTGAAAAATCCAAGAAGAAGTTATCAAAAATATTTATTTGTTAACATCAAACCCTAAACAACAAAACACACGTTTTTGAGAATCCGAGCAGAACAATCAAAAATATTTTGTAAAACACAAAAACCCTAACATTAAAGGATAACACAACATCAAAACAGAAGGAGATTCGAAAAGAAAGAAGAAGAAGGAAATAGAGGAAGACTCATCTCAAACGGAGCAGGGGAGCGTCACCGACGATTAACCTTGACCAAGTAAAATCTTCGTTCCCATTTAAATTGTTTGCACCATCATCTTCGCCCTTCCACACTGATTGAAACCCCCATATTAATTTCTTCAAAGTGTGACTATAGAAGGTTTAATTTCAGGTTTAAGTTTAGGTTTTTCAACGGTTGGTAGGCTCGTGTTTAGATTTATTTGGGTTTGGAACGAACTAGGGTTCGTTTGGCCGCGAGAGAGAGAGAGCTTAGATTAGGGTTTTAGGTTTGCGTTTTGAAGGAGGGCCTCAATCCGGCCATTTAAGAAGGATTCTTGAAAAAATAGGGCCGAATTTGGAATCTCCGGCCCAAAAGAGGTGGGGTACGTGTTTGGTTTTTTTTAGGTTTGAGAGGTGAAGTCGCCGGAGAAGAGGGTGGCGCCGCCGCGTTTGGCCGGCCGCCACCGTCTTCTCCGGCAGGTTTGGCTGGGGATGATGACGGAGAGGAAATAGAAGTTGCAGAGCAACTTTGGCGTTTGAGTTGAAGAGAGAGAACGAGAGTGAGAAAATGACGCTCTCTCTCTCTCTCTCTCAATGTTTGGTTTTATTTGTTAGTGAAGGCTGCTGCATGGGCGCCAAGTGGCCCCTCCTTCAAGCGCCACGCAGGGTTGACCATTGGGTCAACCAGGGGATCCTGTGTGGATCCCCCACCATATGCAAGCGCACCCTCATAGCCCATCCATCTGATTTGTTGATTGGATCAAAGTCCTCTGATCCAGTGGTCCAGAGTCTCCTCACAAGGTCAACGGTTGACCAGGCCTTTTGGGCATTCCTGACTCGTTTTGGGCCAACCCAGGTTGGGCCCAAAGACTTTTTTTTTGCCAAACAAATCCCCCTGTTTTGTTCATTAGCGCCCAGATTTGGGCCTTCTCTTGCCTAGCCCATTTTCTTCATTTTTTTTATTTGTTCTTTCTTTTTTATTATATTTTTCATAAACACTTATAAAATATATATTAGATAGTTATTAATTCCTAAATAATAATTATTTGATTATTTTACAATATTTAAATATTTTATTTACTTTCATTTCATTTATTTCATTTACTTCCTTTCAAAATTATATATATTATTAATATTATTATTAATACCTGTCGCATTACGCGAAAAACCGGTGGGAAAACAAGAACAACAGAGCCGCCACCGTGCGTTATTTATCCCAAAGGAGGGAAAGGAAACGCTCAGAGTAAACCTGGAAAAAGCATGGTCTCGCGACCAAAGAGAATGGGACCGGGAGTCGGTTATGCGAAGGGAAGGTATTAGCACCTCTACGCATCCGTTGTACTCGACGGGATCCACGCACAAAAGGCAGGAAAATGGTTGCTAAAACACTGTTCAAACACACACACACTGGCTGGAAGAGACACAAGAAAACACACAAGACTGACTCGGCAGGACATCGCGTCCTGGGCCTACTTAGTCTATCAGGCATAGACATCAGAGTCTAAGTAGTTCGGACTGGGGCAACGACACATGCTCGCTAGGATGTCGCATCCTATGCATACGTATCTCCTTTGGACGAAGGAGAATCAGAGCATTCGTAGCTCGGCTAACACGCACACAAACAAACACAGGCAAAGGCAAACATGGAGCCCGAATGCCAATCACTGGACTTACATCAGCATCCAAACCAAAACACACACAAGAAGGCAAACGCGGAGCCCGAATGCCAATCACTGGACTTACATCAGCATCCGAACCAACAAGACAAAACAAAGACACAGGCGCCCGGAGAGATCTGCTCATCTCCTGCCTACATACCTCATCTGGTATGAGGATCAGGGCGACGTAGTTCCCCTACGAAGGGACACCACTAGGGAGACTAACTCGAGCCTAGATGTTATCATGCAAAATCATCCCTAAGTCAAGGTTGCTACCTAACTTGCACATGGAGCAAGCCTATCTTAATCAGCACAAACAATAGCAAACGATCACAAACAGCACACACTATATGCACACAAGTGAGGCTCAAACAAGGGTGGGGCTGCAAGAGCAAGCCATCTGTACAGGGTGAGAGGTAGCTCTTAACCTTGACATTGAGAGTCAAGGTGAAGCCAGATGAAAGGTGAGTGAAGATTAGACTTCACAGCTCTAATCCCTGGTCAGGGAGAGCTTCAGACAATAAAGTGTGGGTCCAGAAAGTGGGAACCCTTCTACACTTAAGACACAGACACTGTACACTGTACAAGATCTTGGGTTTGTATCCCAATGCATCAACACAGTGGTGTGAGCAGAGGGATGACTCAACAGAATAGTAGGGGATGGATTGCACATCCCTTGGGTTCTGCCAATTGCCTTATCAGAAGGTCTTTACCTGCTTGGGGACAAAAATAAACAATCACAAACATCGCCTCTTAAGGAGGACTTCAGACAGGTGCCTGGCCAAGTAACAGGCCAGGTCTTCCAGACTACATGGAGACAAGAATGTTATACCTCAGTGCAAATTTCTTATCAAGCAAAGCAAAGCAATATTAACAACTAATGTACCAGAAATCAATCAAATACAATCAGTATACCAATCACAGAATTAAACAGCAAATGGTTCACAGTTAGCTATACACAAACAAACACAAGCCAATGCACCAAAGTACAATCAACTCAAAGGAGCCAAGCATCCTACAAAACAAAACAAGTTCGTTTACAATATCAAATGAGACAACTCAATCAAATGTGAATCCACCTCCTTAAGGTATTTTGCTTCTTAACCTGAAAATCACATTCGAACATGAGATACAAGACCACTAGGACAAGCCTAGGGTCAAAAGGAAGTGAAAAAGGCAAAACAGCAAGTGAAACATGATCAAAACCAAGATTTTTCAATTAAAAAGAGAATCCAATTGGTCTCACATCAAAACTATGCACCAAATTCATTTCATGCACAATTTAAGTCAAACTAGGCAATTGTGAACCATATATGAGCAAAGAGAATGATCACACTCAAACAAATACCTAAACAGCTCAATAAATTCCACAAAAATTCCATCCTAAACAGGACACATTCAATGAGCTACATATAAATTTTCATGCCGTTTGAACAAGAGGAAGTAAGGAAATTAAATTCAACAAATCAGGACATGCAAAAACCAATCCAAACTAAGTCACAAAGCATGTGTCAACTTCAATCAATTGTAAAACAGTAAGAACAACTAAGAAACGAATGGGACCAAAGCCAAAGTGAACTCAAACTTGTTAGGAATCACTCCATCAAATTTCATCTTCATATGATAAGGTATGAGCATTTCACATAGCATATAAGGCAATCACTCAAGCAAACCCCTAAAATGTCTAAACAGCAAACAAAAATCCCAATCAAATAGGAAATGGTTCAACAATTCCTGCAGAAAATCATGGCAAAACTAGGCATACACAAGATATCACATGCAAAAATTGGGAGCATTTGGCAAAGCATAGGCATGGCAACAAAAATCATGAACACAGCATAACATAGTGTGACACACATTGTCACACTCAACTTCAACACATCATATCTTGCAAACCATAAATCCAAAATTCACAAACTATACATCAAAGTCACCAGCAATGAGTCAAGAACAAGCCTATAAAATTTCATGCATTTTGGCTAAGGCATCAAGATTTCATGTTAAAAATGGTGAAACATACATCAAATGCATACATGAACAAGATCACTAGGCAAAGTCAAAAATTCACCAGGCACAACTTTAACTACTATGCCTAAAAAAAACTAGAGACAATTTGGAACTCAACAAAAAAATCCTCACTCAAATTGGATTAAAACTGAATTAGATATGATTTTTTGGAGTTTTGTGAAATAATGAAATGTTTATTTAAGTTTTAAATGGATTTAATTTAATCTGAATGGCATTTTTGTAATAAACGCGTCCAGGGCCTAAACGACGTAGCTTCATTAATGCGGTGGCTTCATGTGAATGGACGGATCCGGCGGGAAACATGATTCAAACGCGAGGCATGGTTCAGCAAGATCAAACACACCATTTGGAGTGTTCTTGAGGTGTTCTTCAGCGAAAATTCCAGAAAATCTCACACGAACAAAACTCAACCAAAATTAACAAACAAGGTACCGTTGGAACCGTCTAAGCACATACATTCACAATATACAAACGAAATTTCCTAATTCCTACTGTGCTGGACGGATCGAGCGAAAAAAGATTTTGCATCAAAGCTTCGATTCACAATTTCTCTCTCAAATCCTAATGATTTTCAATTCTATCACTTGCACTATACTCTATGATCTTCATTATACCAAAGCCACATCATGATTTGGAGAATGATGGAAATCGAATTCTAACCTTGGATGATGACAGCTGTGGAATTCGGTGAAGTTAAGCTCCCTAACGCCAAAACAGATCCAGTACACTGCTATGGTAATTGATTGGAGTGATTTGCTCAACTCGAAACAGCTCCAGATGCTTGAATCTTCAATTCTCCATGGTTGAGCAAGCTTGGACAGTTATGGTTTAGGCACGATTTTGGCTCCAATTGCTCCAAACAGTTCTTGCAAATTACCTGCAAGTGAAGATTCAACCAAGATCTTGCAAAAACAATGGTGAATTATTGATGAATTGATGAAAAAAAGCTTATGAAAAATGGAGAAAAAGTGAGAGAATTCTTGTGATTTTCTGTTTGGATCTGAGAATATGATTTTTTGATTATGAAAAACAGTTACAATTATCTCTTTATACCTCTCCCTAATCAAAAATTAATCAAGATTAGCAAAATTAGGATGATTAGTACAAAGTGCATTTTCATGTGTTAGGTCCAATATGCCCTTTTTTAAACCAGTCCATATATCAGCTCAAAACCAATTCACACAAGTCTAAAATGCCATTTGTGAAGTGTTGGAAAAAGTCCCATGTGCATATGGCTTGTATTTCTCAAAATCACTATGTCATGCTAAAAATGCAAATGAAGTCACCTAAAAAATGCCATTTTGCTATGAGAGTTTTTGATGAAATGTGATTATGCACCATGAAATATTACATGAAATATGGTTTGCTCAAAGAAAAATCAACCAAATTGGCCTTTCCATGTGAAAGTTATGCCACTTTGAAATTAGGCATTTTCTGAAAATGAATGGACCATATCTTGCCAACCACACATGGGAATTTCCAGTTCTTGGACTTTTTGGAATGGTGAGATCAAGATCTTCAACTTTCATGTTGGACAAAATTCCATTTGAAGCTTGTATGATGAAGTAATTTTGAGGAGGAAAACTTTCCATTTTGGGCAGCTGAAATTACAGGTCACCTGCCATTTTAGGAAACTTCTTGTCTGACCTCCAATTCTTCAACCTTGGTCTTTGATATGTCAAATGAGACTTATATGGACATGAATGAGGCCCTTCAAACCATCTCCCACCTTCCAACCCATAAAATCAGGCACAGTTGACCACAGTCGACCACAACTGACTTTCTAGGATTTCAGCTGAAATTCAGCTTGACTGATGACTTCTGAGCATCCAATCTTTGGCCAAATCACTTCAAAATGATCCTTAGACCATATTAACTTGATAAACCCACCCTAGGGCCTTGTCTCAATGGAAATGGCACATGCTTGCTTGTTTGACCTTATCTCCTAACCAGTTTGACCTAATTTGTCAGTTGAACTTGCACTTGGGCAAAGGGCAATGCAATGTTATGCAATGAACTATGTTATGTTAATGACCTAATCATGAAAATGTATGTACACAAGGAGGGTGCAAATTTGAGGTGCTACAGCTGCCCCTATTCAATCAACTGGGAACCCGAATGGATGAGAGCAACGGCTGTCAGACTTTCAGGGTAAACAGAGATTGAATACCAAGAACCGTAGAATTTGCACACTGCTGGGATCCACCAACGGAAACGTCCACTAGGATCTGATACTTATTACTGAGGATTTTGATTTTTCTGTTTCTTCTCAAAGGATAAAGTCACCACATCCAGACATCTCAACACGATGAATGGGAATCGGAATCACAACTAGATGCCCACGGACAACTAGGAAAAACTCGACGTTTACCAAGACCAACAGAGAGGTAAATCAACTGGGGACAACCAAGAAGGGATACAGCCATACGTCAGCGGACGTCATGGGAAAAACTCAACGTTTACCGAAACCAACGGAGAGGTAACTCTACTGGAGGACGACCAGGAAAAACTCGACGTTTACCAAAACCAATAGAGAGGTAACTCTACTGGAGGACGACCAGGAAAAACTCGACGTTTACCAAGACCAACGGAGAGGTAACCAGACATCAACGGACGACGGATGAACTGGGAAGACTCGACCAGACGTCATCGGACGAAAGGGATAAGCTCGACGTTTATCGACACCAACGGAGAAGGAGACCATACATCAACGGACGAAGGATGAACTGGGAAGACTCGACCAGACGTCAACGGACAAAAGGGAGAAGCTCGACGTTTATCGACACCAACGGAGAAGGAGAAAGCCACCTCACGAGGGAAAGGCACCACAATCAGAAACCGAATAGGACGTCTACTGGGGATTCTGGCTGGGAATCAACCAGACATTAATGAATGACTGGGAATGGGGTACACAATCAGACGTCAACGGACGAATGAGAAAAACTCAACGTTTATCGAAACCAACGGAGAGGTAAATCCGCATGGGGAAGGGTACAACTAGACGTCATAGGACGAATAGGAAAAACTCGACGTTTATCGACACCAACGGAGAGGAGGAACTACTCTGAGGGGAATCAACAGTCATTAATGAATGATCTGTGAGGGATAAGCAACAATACGTCATCGGACGCATAGGAAAAACTCGACGTTTATCGACACCAACGGAGAGGAGATTCAACTGGGGACGACCCTGTGGGGAAAGATATCAACTATACGCCAACGGAAGCACAGGAAAAACTCGACGTTTATCGACACCAACGGATAGGAGGAAACTCTTCTGGGGAGAGAGAACACAACCAAATCATCAACGGATAATTGGGAAAAACTCGACGTTTATCGACACCAACGGAGAGGAGGAAACTCTTCTGGGGAGAGAGAACACAACCAAATCATCAACGGATAATTGGGAAAAACTCGACGTTTATCGACACCAACGGAGAGTAGGAAACTCTTCTGGGGAGAGAGAACACAACCAAATCATCAACGGATAATTGGGAAAAACTCGACGTTTATCGACACCAACGGAGAGGAGGACTCTTTTTACTAGGGAAGGAGGACGACGTTACGAACATCGAAAGATGATGTCTACCGACACCAAAGAAAACCAGACACTTACGCATGACTGGGAAATCACCGAAAGATGGTGTTTACCGACACCAAGGAAGACCAGACACTTACGCATGATTGGGAAAGCACTGAAAGATGGTGTTTACCGACACCAAAGAAACAACACACGCGGGTGCTGACAGGATACTGACATATACATATTGAGGCAAGGCTAAACACTTGCTGGGGTCTCACTGGGGAACAAGGTCACTACAGCGAGCAAACAGCAAGGAACACCAAGGATACCGGGTTGTAGGTATAAAACGGGTGACCGACCAGACGTGAATTGGTTTGTGTTCCAAAACACTCAACATCCTGAAGAGGGCTAGAAAAGCAGTCTTGTTAAAGGATGGACATCCGATTCCACAGGGAATACGAATCTTACTCTGTTGGAGAAAACAATCAAAAGATTGACCAAAGAGTGCATGAGATATATCATCTATAGCCGTCAAAACGTAGACAATACACTCACATGGAAGATTATCCATAACCGAGTTGTAGGTTGTTAGATGGATAAATCGACCGACATCATCCTGAAGAGAGCAAAGGCAAACTTGTTAAAGGATGGACATTCGATTCCGAACAAAGGAAGACGAATCTTACTCAACTGGGGAGGACGACTTCGACCCAAGAGCGCATGAGATATATTATCTATAGCCGTCAAAACGTAGATAACATACTCGTATGGAAGATTATCCATAACCGGAATGTAGGTTGTTAAACGGATAAATCGACCGACATCATCCAGAAGAGAGCAAAGGCAAACTTGTTAAAGGATGGACATTCGATTCCGAACAAAGGAAGACGAATCTTACTCAACTGGGGAGGACGACTTCGACCCAAGAGCGCATGAGATATATTATCTATAGCCGTCAAAATGTAGATAACATACTCGCATGGAAGATTATCCATAACCGGGTTGTAGGTTGTTAGATGGATAAACGACCGAACAGAAAGGCATCGGGGTACCAGGAATAGGTATGCAAAAATGACCAATCAAAAGGGTAAACTACAAACATTACCAGCAAATGGTGGATGAAAGAGGACCCACCCAGGATAGAATTGCTTACTCGGAGCAAGCATCCAAAAGGAAGGGGAAGACCCACTGGGGACAATACTGCTTGATCAAGGCAAGTATCCAGAGGGGACAAGACTATCAATACCGCAAATTGGGTACTGATAACCGCAAAGAGGGGATTACATCTACCGGTTAGTAGGTAGAAAACCACAAAGATAGGACTTACAACTACCGGTTTGTAGGTAGAGGCCAACAAACAGTCTACTGAGAGACAGAGTGAGAAAAAAGGATTTACAACTACCGGGTAGTCGGTAGAAGACCGCAAAATCCGCCGACAACCAGAATGAACCACAAAGGTTGCCTCTGCTAGGGGATGAAAGTGGTATTTTACAACTACCAGCTAGTAGGTAGAAAACCACAAAGATAGGACTTACAACTACCGGTTTGCAGGTAGAGGCCAACAAACAGAATGAACCACAAAGGTTACCTCTGCTAGGGGATGAAAGTGGGATTTTACAACTACCGGTTTGTAGGTAGAAAATCACCAAGATGCCAATTTAGGATCGATCCAAAAAGGCATACTGACTCAAGACTCATCCTAATGAGGAAAGAACTCAATAGGGAAACCCATCCCGTTAGATGTGCAGGGAGGGAAAGGAAACAACCGTCATCCACGAGGATCTAACTCAGTGGGGAGCGCAGAAGGAAATGGTAGACACTTTTCTGCTTAAGGGGCAGACTCTACATGGAGAGATCAGACACACTCACACCTGCTAGGGGAATTGTACTGCTGGGGATACCCGCTCGACTAAGGAGTCGCTTGCTGAGACAACACCAACCCCCCAACCACGCTGAGGAACCCAACTCTGAAGCCGATCCAATGGCGCGCTGCTAAACTCTTTCCAACAATCCAATCTTGGCTGGTCACCACGGCCTAGGGCTAATGGACATGTTTGCAATATTGATGCATGAGTTTTTTCCTGTTTTACACAATGCCCCATGATCATGGAAATGCTATGCACTAATGATGCAATATGCTATGCTTATCTAAATGATGGATGCATAAACACACGTCCCCTCCAGAGACAACACTGGGGAGCTCCAGGAACTGTACTGAGGATCTCATTACCACGTTAATTTCCACCCTGCTGGGGAAAGACAAAACCTCGCTGGGGATGACCTCCATCGAACCCATACTGCTTGGAGATTACCCTGCTAGGGGAGGCAACCCATGCTTGTCTCTACTGGGGATGATTTTCTCCGAACCCAATCCGCTTGAGGACCTCTCTGAGGGAAAACCATCAACACAAACTCTGCTGGGAAGGCAGTAACCTTCAGACTTGCTGAGGAGACACTGATCTCAAATCTGTTAGGGAGCTAACACTCTCACACCCACTGGGGATACAGCCTATTGGGTACGGAACGCATGCCGAGTCGTCGAACATCGTCATCCATCGTCCATCCACAGTGTCAGCTTTCCATTTTTGAGATCTTCCATAATCGCCTGGACTTTTCTGATTCATCCCACGAAGATCGAATTCCTGGGATTCATACAAACTTTCCAGTCCGTAGACTTTAAAGAGTCTTCTTGGTTAACTTTCCAGGATCGTCGTCGCAACTTTGTCACGGGCTTTTCACCGCTCGTCTAACCACTTTGCCCTTGGTCGGGCTCTGCAGGGATCTCTTTCGTCAGAAGGGTTCATATCACTACTTGCCAGCGAATGAAGATATCTCACAGTGCTTGCACAAGAGATTGTTAGATAAAAGCGTGCCCCAGGTATGCCAACACTTCAACATCTTGGTCGCTCAAACTTCCGAATAAGATTTCCAGATTTCAATCTGATAAGCATGCATCGGAAGGGACCTCTATGTTTCAAAATGCAAATATTCTTATCAAAAATGAACGGATGTTTTCGTAATCAAAGCGGTAATGAAAACAAAAACAAAACTATTTGACTGAACGCATTTATTGACTGAAACAAAAATTGTGGCTCAAGACCAAGCAATACACAGGAGGCAAACCCTGGAAAGAGGTGATTGCGCATAAAAGTGAAAAAATCTACCTTAATGGCAATGTGAAACCATGATCTCATCGGGTTCCAACTCGGTTACACCCCATATGTCCTCAAGACTTTCCGCACTTTCGGCCTTCTGAACCAGACGCTTCCGATCGATCTCTGTCGGAGATTAGCCGAGTCCTCTAAAGCTCACACGGTCATGCTAGACGCAGTTGTTCGTTTCAATCCCTCTTTTGCCTGGACCGCCCTTTCGGGTTTCAGTCCACTGGGATACCCTTTTTTGCCCAAGCCGACCTTGTGGGGTTTTCGACTTGCCGGGTGTACAGTTCTTTTCTTTTATTATCCCTAACTTTTGCCCAAACCTTTTCTCTTTTTTTTTCGGTTCGCCGGGATGCCCCTTTTTGCCTGGACTTTTTTTTTGTCCAGCGGGTCAATTTTTCACGAAGTATCTTTTAACTGCGTCCGCATTTACAGGGGATGGAAAATCTTCATAGCCCGTGGTCATCAACGACAAGGCTCTGTCAAAGAAAACCTTCTTGACCACGCTGGGGATTCATGACTGTATATCCACTTGCCCCATGATCGTCTTGAGGAGGAAGGATCCTTTTCAACACCACATCTCTTCCATGCTACCCACGAGGTCCCACTTCTCGGTTAACAACACGCTTCATTTATTAGGTACAACTGCCCCATGACAAGTAACTGTCGAACTCTTTTCTCAATCAGGCTCAACGCGTCATACCGAGTCCTCATCCACTCGCCCTTTTCTAACTTCTCATCCATCTGGACTCTCCACAATGAGATCTAGCCTCCAGCAGGCAATATCACTTCCATCCCATACTGAATGAGGAAGGTGTTGCCCCAGTAGATGCACGTATCGAAGTACGACACTCAGGATACCAACTTCGTACTCAGCCACCATCGTTGGTGCTTTCAACTGTTATCGGGGAAGCACTAGCTCATTCACTTTAAACTCTCCCCATCAGACATCGGAATCCGTTCAGATTCAGGGTCAGGCCCCTCCTCCGGGATCGGTCACTCTCAATCTTTCGATTTGAGTACCTCGAGATGTCCTCATCAGGGACTTCAAACTTCCTTGGTTGAGAATCATCGATGGGTTGTTGGGCGAGATAACCATACCGTACCCTCCTCTTGGTTGCTTTCTGGGAGATATACTGAATATCGTATTCAGTTGACACCATTTGCCCTCTCGCACCCTGTCCGGTCCATGCTAACTCCTCAAGCACATACTTGATCAGATCCATTTTGGACATCCACAAAGTGGTATGAGTCAGCATACTGTCTCAGTCGGCGAGCAGCCTATGCCAAAGTACATCAAGTTTTCTCGAGCAGTGAGTGTATTGTTTCACAGTCGATAAACTTTTTGCTTAGGTAAATTGCATGCTCTTTTCGACAAGACTCGTCATGCTGACCCAATACACACCTCATAGACCCCTCGAGGGCTGTCAAGTACCAGATTAACAGTTGTTTCTTCCACGGAATGTCTCAGAATCAGAGGTTCCTGCTACTCATTTTTTTTCTTTCCATGCCCCTTGGCAGTCATCATTCCACCTGACCATTTGATTTCTTTCTTTTTCGGTTCAGGCGTTTCTTGTATTGTTTTTTTTTTAGCAGGATCGACCTCGATTCCTCCTTCATTCTCAACATGCCTCGGCAGCTTGCCGGACAGCATTCCATAAGTGCGCGACTTCGAACTCAACAGTATGAGTTATGTCAAACAACTTGATCAAGTCCACCGGATGCCCCTCTCTTGCTCGGGACTTTGTCATCATGTCATCAACATGGCATTCGCTTTCACGATGAGTCATATCATGAAACAAAGTCACCGTAGCCCTTTGATCCGTGGCACCGGCCTTCTTCTTCACTAGAGGATAGTCTTCTCTCGATGGTAGCTCGTGCCCCACAACATGGGTATTCCACCCTGGTGTACCTTGATGCAACCAGGTGAAGATATCAACCTGCTCTTTCAACAGGGCTACCGTTCTGTTCTTGACTTGCCTCTAAAGCGGCCTCAACTTTCATTTCCCATCTGACCTCGGCGGTACTTGGGATTACCACCTTGACTCGCTCCTCGTGTGGTTGAATCACCTTCTCCTCTTGTTTCAACAACCTAGCTAATTCCAGCAGATCACAATCTTCTTCGCCTTTTTCTTCGGCATGATAGATCGGATTGTCGAAGTCATATAGAGGGGTAACCAAATTGTTATCCATGAGATCATGAGAATGGTCACTTTTGTGGTTGGAACGAGACAAGTTCAAAAGAAAAACGAAAAACATTGCCATTTTTATTTTTTAAAACTGCAAAAAATGAAAAACAGGGAACACCGCTTTTGATCACAAAAACATCCATTTATTACTGATGCAAAATGTTGCAAAATGAGACACATGAGGTGGCCCTTACAATGGACCAGTACGTTTCGGGCAAAACGTATGGCTTTCATGCAAACAAAATTAACACAGAAAAATTACTCTTCCGGATGAGCGACAGTGATGCTTTTGGAGGCCTTCCAGTTGCCTGGTATGCACGACTTTATCCACAGCTCTAGCTCGCGGTCGCGGTCGATCTCTTCACTCACTGAACAAGCATGATCAGAATTCAGCATTCCTGCACTGACGAAGATGTACGGTGGACGACGTCCTCTGTTTGGTCTAGACGACTCTTGATCTGGATAACCGATCCCAAACATGTCTGCCTTCACCACTATGTCAATGATCCTTCCCCAACCTCGGGCCTCTTTGTTCTTCACCACCTCTAGAGCTTGCTTATAAGAAGAAATGGACAGCGTCTTCTCTTTCCCAATAACAACAGCATTCTCTACCTTGATGGTTTCAATTGCTTGACTGGGTGTTTCAACTTTTTCACTATCCATTTCCACTTCCATCGTCTTCTGGGTTGTATCTCTCATCGATGCACACCCCTCTATGGCAACGGCCGCACAACAATTATCAACAACAGGGAAAGCTCCATCCTGCATCAGAGGTTTTGGGACCACAACCATGGGAACCTTTAACTGATCTTCCTCAGTCATCTCTATTCCTTTCTTGACCTTTTTCACCATCTTCATCTTTACAGGACCCTTCCTGGGTACAGGGTTGACATCCCCATTCATTATCTGTGCCAAGTTGATGGTCTTTGAGTCCACCATGTCCTGGACGACATGCTTGAAAGCCCTACAACACTCAACACTGTGCCCGAGTGCCTCAGAATGGAACTCGCACCTGGCATTCTCATCATAGTGTGCAGGCCTCTTCTGTTGTGCTATGGGAATCAAAATCCTTGGCCGGATTAACCCCAAATCCCTCAATCTCCTGAACAGAAGGGTGTAGGTCACAGGTGGTTCCTCAAACTGACGCTCCTCCTTTTTCTTCTTCACCTGGCTCCTAGCTCTCGGTGCCTTCTGTTGAGGTGGTGGTTGTTGCGGTGGTACAAGTGGATTACCAACAGGGGCGGTTACAGCAGCATAAGGGTGATAACGATCCTGACTGCGTTCCCTTTTTACCGGCCTACCAACTGACTCAACCTCCTTCTTGAACGGACCACTGCCAGAGGGTTCCTTTGCTACCGAGTCAGAGGGATTTGTCACTTCGAATGATGGAGCTTTTCCTTGAACTTTCTCCACCATCAGCCACTTCTCAATCTTTTCCAATCTCTCAGCCATGGCTTTCTGCCCCAAGGCAAGCCCTTGCACAACACTGAACAAATCCCTCACCATCTCTTTCAGTTCAAGGATGTCGGCGTTGGGAGGATCCATCAGTTTGGATTTGTTGCCCCTAGCAGGATATCTGAGCAAACGAGCTATGCGCACCGGTTGACACCTACAAAACAACAAATGGGTTAGTATGACTCACACATGCAATGTCTATCCGTACTAGGAAAATTCTGTCCTTGGATTCCGGTTTCATCGAGACAGATAAAATTTCATCAACAACATTCTGACATTTGGATGTCTCTCAACCTGAGTCTCAATCAAAAAGAAGTGGCCCCTGAGTACGGCTAGACATGGGTGGAATGTAGATGAATGCGAAATGAGACCGATGCAAATGCATGAATGCAGGTCACTGTGCCATCAGGTCGTCTGAAGACCCGTTCTCTGAACCAGTCACAGTCAACTGAGTCACCATAAATCCGACTTGGGGAGTTCCGAAATAAACGGAACTGGAGATTACATCACTATCATCATAGGAACATCCACTGAACGGATGACAGCCAGATCCTCTGAACAGGTACTCTCAAATTCAACCCGGGGTTCCGAAATAAACGGAACCCGCTGATAAACCACAGACAGAACTCCGGCGTCCCAGAAATAAATGTCCATAATTCACAGTCACCATCAGTACCAAGAGTCACCAACAAGTCACCATCAGTCACCAACAGTCACCATCTGTACCTATTAAAATGATCATTCCCTCCCCACTCACGGGTGTCATCTAGGCCAAGGTAAGGTCGAGAGAAACGCAGGATAAACAACCCTTTCAAGAATATCATCCTGTGCACACCAGATGTATGCACCGATAATACCCCATCAGAGTCTGAACTGCTCGTGATATCAATGTTCCGCTAAGTGGCGTACACCACCCGCTTCCCATGAATCACTCTATTCCTAGGTTTCCTAGATTGCACTCATAGCCTGGGTATTGGGCCTTTTACCTCATGGAACTCACACCCCTAAACAGAGAAACACAGCCAGCACAGCAGATGAATATGCATGAATGCAAACATCAATGCACACCATAAATGCAAACAATAAATGAAATGAATGCAATAAACAACACAGTAAAAAGCAACCAAAGCCTTAACCTAGAGAGCGCTAGGAGAGACTCGCTCGGGGAAGATGGACCAGCACAAGTCAACTTCTCTGATCCCCAGCAGAGTCGCCAGCTGTCGCATTACGCGAAAAACCGGCGGGAAAACAAGAACAATAGAGCCGCCACCGTGCGTTATTTATCCCAAAGGAGGGAAAGGAAACACTCAGAGTAAACCTGGAAAAAGCATGGTCTCGCGACCAAAGAGAATGGGACCGGGAGTCGGTTATGCGAAGGGAAGGTATTAGCACCTCTACGCATCCGTCGTACTCGACGGGATCCACGCACAAAAGGCAGGAAAATGGTTGCTAAAACACTGTTCAAACACACACACACTGGCTGGAAGAGACACAAGAAAACACACAAGACTGACTCGGCAGGACATCGCGTCCTGGGCCTACTTAGTCTATCAGGCATAGACATCAGAGTCTAAGTAGTTCGGACTGGGGCAACGACACATGCTCGCTAGGATGTCACATCCTATGCATACGTATCTCCTTTGGACGAAGGAGAATCAGAGCATTCGTAGCTCGGCTAACACGCACACAAACAAACACAGGCAAAGGCAAACATGGAGCCCGAATGCCAATCACGGGACTTACATCAGCATCCAAACCAAAACACACACAAGAAGGCAAACGCGGAGCCCGAATGCCAATCACTGGACTTACATCAGCATCCAAACCAAAACACACACAAGAAGGCAAACGCGGAGCCCGAATGCCAATCACTGGACTTACATCAGCATCCGAACCAACAAGACAAAACAAAGACACAAGCGCCCGGAGAGATCTGCTCATCTCCTGCCTACGTACCTGATCTGGTATGAGGATCAGGGCGACATAGTTCCCCTACGAAGGGACACAGGGCTAGCCTAACCAGATAACAGAGGGAGACACAACTAGGGAGACTAACTCGAGCCTAGATGTTATCATGCAAAATCATCCCTAAGTCAAGGTTGCTACCTAACTTGCACATGGAGCAAGCCTATCTTAATCAGCACAAACAATAGCAAACGATCACAAACAGCACACACTATATGCACATAAGTGAGGCTCAAACAAGGGTGGGGCTGCAAGAGCAAGCCATCTGTACAGGGTGAGAGGTAGCTCTTAACCTTGACATTGAGAGTCAAGGTGAAGCCAGATGAAAGGTGAGTGAAGATTAGACTTCACAGCTCTAATCCCTTGTCAGGGAGAGCTTCAGACAATAAAGTGTGGGTCCAGAAAGTGGGAACCCTTCTACACTTAAGACACGGACACTGTACACTGTACAAGATCTTGGGTTTGTATCCCAATGCATCAACACAGTAGTGTGAGCAGAGGGATGACTCAACAGAATAGCAGGGGATGGATTGCACATCCCTTGGGTTCTGCCAATTGCCTTATCAGAAGGTATTTACCTGCTTGGGGACAAAAATAAACAATCGCAAACATCGCCTCTTAAGGAGGACTTCAGACAGGTGCTTGGCCAAGTAACAGGCCAGGTCTTCCAGACTACATGGAGACAAGAATGTTATACCTCAGTGCAAATTGCTTATCAAGCAAAGCAAAGCAATATTAACAACTAATGTACGTGAAATCAATCAAATACAATCAGTATACCAATCACAGAATTAAACAGCAAATGGTTCACAGTTAGCTATACACAGACAAACACAAGCCAATGCACCAAAGTACAATCAACTCAAAGGAGCCAAGCATCCTACAAAACAAAACAAGTTAGTTTACAATATCAAATGAGACAACTCAATCAAATGTGAATCCACCTCCTTAAGGTATTTTGCTTCTTAACCTGAAAATCACATTCGAACATGAGATACAAGACCACTAGGACAAGCCTAGGGTCAAAAGGAAGTGAAAAAGTCAAAACAGCAAGTGAAACATGATCAAAACCAAGATTAATCAATTAAAAAGAGAATCCAATTGGTCTCACATCAAAACTATGCACCAAATTCATTTCATGCATAATTTAAGTCAAACTAGGCAATTGTGAACCATATATGAGCAAACAGAATGATCACACTCAAACAAATACCTAAACAGCTCAATAAATTTCACAATAATTCCAGGCTAAACAGGACACATTCAATGAACTACATATAAATTTTCATGCCGTTTGAACAAGAGGAAGTAAGGAAATTAAATTCAACAAATCAGGACATGCAAAAACCAATCTAAACTAAGTCACAAAGCATGTGTCAACTTCAATCAATTGTAAAACAGTGAGAACAACTAAGAAACGAATGGGACCAAAGCCAAAGTGAACTCAAACATGTTAGGAATCACTCCATCAAATTTCATCTTCATATGATAAGGTATGAGCATTTCACATAGCATATAAGGCAATCACTCAAGCAAAACCCTAAAATGTCTAAACAGCAAACAAAAATCCCAATCAAATAGGAAATGGTTCAACAATTCCTGCAAAAAATCATGGCAAAACTAGGCATACACAAGATATCACATGCAAAAATTGGGAGCATTTGGCAAAGCATAGGCATGGCAACAAAAATCAT